>NW_024537628.1:0-220961 GCF_016628075.1 Suillus paluster
TTCGAACTGTTCCATGGCTCTCAGGCTGTCTCAGATCTCCGAAGCCTACTAATACAACTTTTGGATTGTACATACAGTTGCGGACAGGCAAAGTCAGCAAATTTGGACGACGCCAAAGACTGATTTTTCCTGGTGCCACAAATAACCGGAAACCCATTTTTGGTGCAGAATATGTTTATTGAGGACCAGTGCAATGCATTTGCACGAGCAGATTGTCCAAAAACTCTCATTTGAGGATTTTTTAGGGCAAATTTTTGGCGGTACCATAAATAAATTGCTAAAATCTCGAAAAATATGGCAATCGCTTCCTTTCGATGTCCTGTGCGTGATTCCATTGAAATATTACAAAAATATCGAGCCGTTCTAGCGTTAAAAATGGTAAGTGTTGAGGTAAATACTCCCGAACTTCTGTCAGTTGGGCCGCGAATGGGCGAAATCATACCCAATAAAGTCTACATAGCTAAATTAGAATGATTTGTTGATCTTGGTGATATAGGGCCCCCAAAATGGTGTCTCAGACACCCAAAAGGGGTACACAATGTCTTTCAAATTGTCCAAAAATTTGGCGGGCCAAAAACCTCGTGGGAAAAACTTCGGACCATTGTTTTTAGACGTATTTTCACTCCCTGAATCCAGATCTGGCCTTGGTTTGGCACCAAAAATTCACGCTGGACGGCTACCAAATTGGTGGTGTTTGGTTGTCCGCAACTGTAGTGAGTCCGTGCTTCTGATCCTTGCCCAAGTTGAGAGCTAGATAAATAGGTCCGGCTTAGCAGTTCAAATGAACCCACCTGCTGGTAAAAGGCAGCGCAGTGGTGCCGGGGCATCCTAGCAGACTGTACCATCGAATTCTGGAAAAGAGCAATTGCTAGAAGAGGCTTGCGTTCTCAAGACAAATCTTGCTGTGGTCTATTCTAAGCTGAATAGCCTTGCTCCTACCTCCTTTCCAACAGAAGTTCTGGAACAAATCTTCTACATGCTGAGACCCGCACGAGACTTGCATAAGGGTGCTGGCATGGATTGGTATTTCCAAGCAAATTTGACGTGGACATCACAATCATCAGACAGGTGTGCCACTGGTGGCGTGCCATCGCCCTCGCTTGCCCCACCTTGTGGACCTATGTTGCCCCATCGCTGCTCGGCAACGAGTGGACAAGGGAAATGCTGGCCAGATCTAAGGGAGCCCCATCGACGCTCGTGATATGTGGCTACAGTAATTCTGTAGTTGAGGCCTTCCAGTTGGCGATGGGGCATCTAGTCCACACCCACGTCCTCATCATTTCCACGACTATGCAGCCCGGGGAACTCGAGTTTATCCTGGGATGTGCTCCTGGCCCCGGTTCTGTTCTGGAAGCCATTGCACTCGTCAACACCCCTGGCAGCTTTTACGTACCCACAACTTTGCCATATCATACCCTAGCCAAATTCATAACCCCAGCATTACGTGAACTCATCCTGGGTAAACATGTGATGCTTGAAGGCGTGGATGTGACCATGATCAAATATCTCCTCCACATAGAAATGCACACACTACATGATTCCAGATTTGTCAATGTTCTCCAGGGATTGTTGCATCTGCAAACCCTTGGGCTGGACATTAAAGGTCTTTCTGTGATGCTTGCCTTGCCCATTATAACTCTACCGTCCCTGACTAGTCTCAGGCTAGGGTGTACCACATCGGACTGCTCTGAAGTCCTTCAGCAGATTTGGGCGCCCTACGTAAAGGCGCTCACAGTCATTTTCAGCTTGCGGGTGAACACCATGACCGACCTTCCTGTTCTACTTGCAGCTGTGTCTACACTGCACGCACAAATTGCAGAAGAGATAAATGCAAACTTGCAACTACCGCATCGACTCTTCATCAGTTAAACTCCCAGACAAGTATCGCCATCACTGGACATACGGCTGTTACGCCGAAGTATAACGCAGGCAAAACAATAACCAATAAGACCAAAGGTCTGTCGATACGTTCAAGACAACAGTCTTAAGAACGTCCTAAGTCAAGTCAAGGCTAAGTACCGAAGAGGTAACTTGGAATCAAGTCAGATGTTCAGAGGAAAACCAGTGTAGGTTAAGCTGAAGAATCAGCGTCACCTAGCCAGGGTTTATATAGTATACTGGGTACAGGGTGTGACGTAATAATAGGTATGTATCAGTAAGCACATGCGTAAGCAATGAGGCGTCTGAGTAATACCGAACTAAATATAGCATGATAAGAGACATGCGTAGTAAGTGTGTATCAAGGGAAAAAGAAGCAAGATAAGCACAGCCGTAACATCACCCCCTTCTTATGTGGAAAGTCCCAGACTTTCATTCAAGAGCATGACGCCGATTGTCCTCAGTGCTGCCAAGCCCATCTAGGGCCTCAAAGAAACCTCTTTCCTCCATAAGAATCAACGTCAATTGTTGAAGCTTTTCCTTGATGTCTCGGATACTATAATCAAGGGAGAAGAGTTCGTCTTCTCTGTACTCGGCATTGTGCCTTTCCAAGGTGTTCTCGAGACGATCTCCGAGGCGGTAGAGGTCGTAGAGAGCGTTGAGAGCGGGGTTGGTATCGATGGCGTCTTTGATAGGGTTTTTGAAGAGTTTGGACGACAACATGATTCTACGACGAAGTCGACGATCTTCAAGATCGGACAGGTAGGGGTCAGTTGCTACTCTCCAAGGAGCTGCTCGTCTACGAGCTGCAACACGCTCATGAGTGCGGATGGTAATGGGGCTAGCTGGCGTGTCGATGAACGTCGGAATGACAGGTTCGTTAAATATTTGGTAAGGGGACGATTGTCCCGATGGAGGCAGAGGAGACGTAGGACGAGGAGGTTCTGGGGAGTTCCTCTGACTGATGGTCATGTAATGAGGACGAGGAGAGAAGACGGGGAATCTAAGATTTGGGATAGGAACGTTCGGGGCGCTGTTGTGCGTGATGACGATGTTTATATCCTCGTCGTTAGAGGAGATGTAGTTACGTCCACCAGTAGAGGGCATGGTCTGAATGGTTTAGTGATGATAGTTCGAGTTGAGAGGGGAATGAGTTGATGTGCCTGCTTATATCTGTTCAAGATTTCAGCGGAGTTGGCTAAATCAGACTCCGATAACCATTCATTGTCGGCCGATGGGTAACCTTTCCATTTGACAAGGAAGCGTCGTCGTGAGAGCGTTCCTTTATGTCCGAGGATGGCTTCTACCTCGTGTTCTTCTTCTCCGTCAATTAGGTCAGGAGGTGGCGATGGGAAATTAGGACCGTGTTCTTCATTCTCATGATAAGGGGTAAGAAGTGCTGCGTGGAATACCGGATGAACATGCCATTGGCTCGGAAGCTTTAGGCGGTATGTGACTGGTCCGAGTACTTCCGAGATAGTGAAAGGTCCTTCTCTCTTGGGTGCTAATTTCCTATTGGGGTAATTGAGATGAAGGTTCTTTGCTTCTAGCCAAACCTTGTCGCCTTTCTTAAGGGTGTGAATGATCGGGTGATTCTTTGCCTCATGGTTTGTCTAGCGAGTTCATGTGAAGATAAGGCTTCTTCTCGAGCTTTCTGGAGTTCTGATATCCTCGCTTCGATGGCTGGAAGATCCGATTTCTCAGTAGCCAATGGTAGTGCTTGAGGGTGATATCCCATCATGAGATAGAATGGGGAAGCATTGCGTGCGGAGTGATGATGGGAGTTATGTACAAACTCTGCCATGGGAAGTTTTTCTGACCATGAGGTTTGGTCGTTTGCACAGAATATGCGGAGGTACACTTCTAGTTCTTGATTTACTCGTTCAGTTTCTCCATCAGTCTGAGGATGGAATGCAGTGGAAAGAGCGATTTTATATCCAAGAAGTCGTCCCAGTTCTTGTGCGAATTTAGCTGCAAACTGAGGTCCTCTGTCAGAGATGATCTTGTCATAGAGTCCGAAGCGTGTATAGACGCGATTAAAGAATATGTCGGTGACTCCTTCTGCATCGATCGTCTTGTTGCAAGGCGTGAGCACCACCCCCTTCGTAAGCCCATGGTCTACCACGACCATGATAGAATCGAAACCATGTGATGGAGGTAGGTCTACGATGAGGTCAACAGAGCATTGGGCAAAGGGGCGGGATGAAGTGGGGGCGGGAATAGGACAAAGTGGCGGCCGTGTAGGATGAGTGTTGACCTTATTCTGCTGACAGATGGCACAACCTTCGACATATTTGCGAACGAAGGTGGGAAGGCCAGGCCACCAGTAGTCACGAGAGAGGATTTCTTGAGTCTTAAAGCGACCAGGGTGGCCGGCAGTGGGGGAATTGTGATGTAAAGAGATCAGTTCTTTTCGTAAAGGACCCGGGGGAACGTAGTTTCGTCCTTTGAAGGTAAGAATAGCATCGGAAAATGTCCAGTCAGAGAGTGCTGATTTCATAGGGAGGGGTAGGGTGGGATTAGAAAGGGCGTCGATAGTTTGTTGAACTACGGGATCTACTGAGGAGGAAATGCGGAGTTTCTCCTGCATGGAACTGTCGATGAGGTTAATGAATAGTCCGTCAGGGAGGACTGTGACATCGGAATTGTCCTTAGCGTCAATAGGAATATGATCAGGTCTGCGGGATAGGGAGTCAGGAATGGAAAGGTCTTTGCCGGGGACGTGTTGGAGCTGAAGATCAAATCGAGAAAGGAATAGGAGCCAATGAGCTTGTCGACGATTAAGCTGTTGGGCTTGGCGGAAGTAAGTCAAGTTCTTGTGGTCTGTCATGACAAGGACTGGGAATGGGGAACCTTCAAGGTAGTGACGCCAAGCTTCCAACACTCGTATGATGGCCAAAAGTTCTCGATCGAAGATTTGATAGTTCCGTTCAGCCGGGGAGAAGGTTTGTGAAAGGTAGGAACAAGGGTGCCAGTCACCATTGGAGTCCTTTTGAAGGAGCACTCCACCGGTAGCATAGAGAGATGCGTCAACAGCGATTGCGAATGGTGCGTCTTTGTCAGGGATGGAAAGTACAGGAGCAGAGAGGAATCGGTTCTTCAGGTCGTTAAACGCCTTATCGCATGCTAGGGACCAATCAAAGATGATGTCTTTCTTTGTAAGGTCAATGAGTGGTCGTGCGATAGTAGAATAATCAGCAATGAATCGGCGATAGAAGTTAGCGAATCCAAGGAATGATCGAACATGTTTGACCGTTGTGGGTTGTTCCCATTTGACGACTCCATCTAGTTTGACTTTATCCATGCAGATTTGTCCAGGACGGATGAGGAGGCCAAAATATTCGACTTCGGTGGTGTTGAAGACACATTTTTCGGGTTTGAGAGAGAGTTGGTGGTCACGAAGTTGTTGTAGTACTCGCATTGTTCGTTCATGATGGGATTCGAGGTCTTTGGAGAAGATTAAGATATTGTCCATATAAATGACCATCCAACCTTCGTCTATCATGTCAGAGAAGATATCGTTCATCATTGCTTGGAACGTTGCAGGAGCATTGCATAGACCGAAGAACATGACCGTTGGTTCGAAGAGTCCTCTAGATGTTTTGAATGCGGCTTTCCATCTATCCGGCCCATGGATACGAACATTGTTATATCCTGCGTGTACATCCATTTTCGTGAAGATTGTCGCGCCTTTGAGTTTGTCGATGAGGTCGGGAATATGGGGTAAGGGATAGGCATCCTTCACGGTTGCATCGTTGAGTCTTCTATAGTCCTGGCATGGTCGAAGAGATCCGTCTTTCTTTCCTACGAAGAAGAAAGGAGATGCTTGTGGGGATTGAGACGGTACAATGGTTCCTTTAGCCAGATGTTCATCTATGAACTTGTTCATTGCCTTTCCTTCCGGTGCGGACAATGGGTAGATTTTGCAAGAGCGTGGTTCGAAGTCTGGTTTTAGTTTTATTTTGTGGTCAAAGGGTCGAGACGGGGGTAGAGTATCCATAGCTGTTTTGTCGAAGACATCTTTGTACATGTGAAAGACTTCAGGTACAAGCTCTTCAAAGGTCTTTGGCTTTTCCTTTGCGTATGCTTCTTGTGCTAATTGTTGAGCGACATTGGCAGCCTTTTGTACCGGAAGAGGAGTGAACATGAATCGAGCAGAGTTGGGGATTTTAGAGATTCTGTTCATTCGGGATAGGAAGGAGAATGTGGTGGGGATGTGTTCTTGTGTAAGTGGTGAGTTGAAATCGATTTTCTCGTACATTCCCACGAATGCTTCTCCTTTAACGTAAGTGATAAGAACTTCGTCATCTTGTAGTTCTTCTATTATTTCTTCTTGTTCTTGTTCTTCTTCGGGTAGAAGTTCCGGTTGTTCCTCGGGAATATCTTCCGAGGATGTATATGCTTCTTCGTCTTCGACTTCTTCTATCCTTGGTTGCATGGAAGCATGTTTGTTTCTATCGGAGATAAGAGTCTGGATCATGATTGGGTCTTCTTCTAGCGAAATTTCGCTTTTAGCCCAGTCTATATTTGGATTTTCGTTCTTGAGCCAGGGAAGTCCGAGGATGATGTCTTCGCCTCCTAAAGAGGTGATAAGGAAGGTAGCGAACATGGTTCGGCCACCTGCTGAGAAGAAAAGGTTGCAGGCTTTACTAATAGTTCCTGCTTTGTTCTTCGTTCCATCCACGTTCCGGACTTCGATTTGTGAAGAGAGATTGTGAGTTGAGAAATTGTTTTTTCGTATGTATTTCCAGTCAATGAAGGTTCCAGCGGCGCCCGAGTCAATTAGGGCAGCTGCTTCGGCGGTTTTATCGGACTTGCAGGATTCGATCGAAATAGGAATGCGCATAGAATTTGAATCGCCTACAGAAGATACAATGAGTCCGATAGATGTACTAGGGGTTTCCGACACCGGTCCGGTCTCCCCATTTAGAAATCCTTCTTAGAAGAAGAAGGTGTCTTAGATGCTTTCCAAGCTTTCCAAGCAAGGAATTCCTGATACTCTGCGTCTTGATCGTCTTGTTCGATCTTGGTCTCACGGACTGGTCGTCCGGCTGGTTTTTGCCAACCGGGAGCGGATTCTCTATGGTTTGGGCAATCTTTCATAAGTCCCTTCTTTCCGCACTTAAAGCAGAGTCCAAGCTTGCAACGTCTGTCCTGTTCAGAACGTGAGAGCCACGCGTTGCGCACTGGAGTGGCATCTTCTTCATCGTCGATGTCGATCTTGTCTATATCCATCGCATATGGGTCGTTCTTCTTCGTGAAGCCTCCTGCAGAACTCATAAGAAGCCTTCTGGATTCGTATTCTCTCGCGGCATCAATCCAGTCCTTGATATTGTTGGGCATCTTTTCTCTCATGAGAATTGCTTCTTGGACTTCCTTTCTAAGTCCTTGTCTGAAACATGTTGTTTCGACGTCCGAATCTGTGCATCGGGCTTCTGCCGAGATTCTCTTGAAGTAAGCGATATACACTGAGATTGTGGAAGTTTGCTTTGCTTTCATCATTACGTTGACAGCGGTAAGTGTGTCGTTCTTAGGGAAGAATACCGATTTGAACTCGGTAATGAATTCATCCCATTTCCCCATTGGGGTAGCGGTGTCGTGTTTCCTATTAATCCATCCGGTGGCCCATTGTTGGGCGTGTCCCTTGGTCATAAAAGACGTTGCGAATGCGATGCATTTTTCATGGTTGTCGTATACGTCTTTATTGATGGTTATATAGGTGGACATGGTCGTCCACCAGGCTTTCGCCTGTTTCTGCGATCCGTCAAAGTTTGCCGGTCTGTTCAAGTTGAGTTCTCCCATTTTCTTTCTAGGTATGGGTTCAGATGGAGTCTGAGGTGGTGGTGGTGGGTTCGATGGACCTGGTTGATCTGGTCTGTATCCGTCAATATATTCGTTGTTATCCTGTTGGATAGGAGATCCTGGTGGAGAGAAATGTTCTTCTTTGTGTTCAGACTCTGAGGAGTACTGTCGTTGGTCGCGATAAGCCACGGTGTATCGTGGCGACTACTAGGGTAGCGCCGTCTTGTGATAGAGCTTAACCTTTTGTTACGCCGAAGTATAACGCAGGCAAAACAATAACCAATAAGACCAAAGGTCTGTCGATACGTTCAAGACAACAGTCTTAAGAACGTCCTAAGTCAAGTCAAGGCTAAGTACCAAAGAGGTAACTTAGAATCAAGTCAGATGTTCAGAGGAAAACCAGCGTAGGTTAAGCTGAAGAATCAGCATCACCTAGCCAGGGTTTATATAGTATACTGGGTACAGGGTGTGACGTAATAATAGGTATGTATCAGTAAGCACATGCGTAAGCAATGAGGCGTCTGAGTAATACCGAACTAAATATAGCATGATAAGAGACATGCGTAGTAAGCGTGTATCAAGGGAAAAAGAAGCAAGATAAGCACAGCCGTAACAACGGCTGGCCGAGGCAGAGTCTTCCTGAGACACCAATCCATTCTGCAACTTGTACAGTACCTGCTGGAACCCGAATTGGCACACGGTCTTGCAATACACATTATCTCCAGGCGGCTTGATCATATCTAATGATGCGGCATCTGTCTGCAAGGCACTTCGTCTTAATGCTGTGACAGATGCGACACTACAGGAGACATACGGTTCAGGAGACTCATCATTCTTCACATAACTCCTTGGACAGATGCCTGCCCTGCGTTCCTTGAGCGTGTGTAAATCAGCCCTATCAGCGAAGGAGGTCTGGTTGTGCCACGTCGTATCACGGAGATATCCCTGAATTGATAAAGGTGTTTGAAATGAGGGGCAGAATGGGCTTGAATCTGCCATCCTTGAAGAGTGTCACCTCACTGGCAGCATAGAGATCCTGAAGGACACTGCCATTCGCATGTGTATCGATTGCACTGTAAATAAACCATGATGGGATTAGATACGCCCACTCGGCCTCGGATGAATCTTGACTCACCATGTACAAAGAAAAGGAAAACGGAGATAACCTTGCGCACGGAGCCTCAGGGTGCCTGTACAAGTAGAGTCACTCTACTATGAGGGGCTAAATGCGAGCTATCCAAAGAGACTTAAAAAGAAGATCGAGCTCGTCACGGTGTACCTGGTATCTCATTGTTATCGGTGAAAAACATAGTACTTTTTAAATACTATATGCTATGCTATGTGGCAGACAATCAACAACTGGAATTAATAGTCGTCTAGATGAAAACCTAATTCAAAAGTATCTCACGAGACTGCCTGTATTAAACACGTCCAGGCGACGCGGTCTTACGTCAAATCACATGAACAGGCTTATGGTCCTCGCTGTAGCTGGCTGCTGAAGATGTGGCGCGACGGGCGTCATGATATCCTTCAAGGTCAATATCCGCCGCCTGCGTAAAAGCATCCATCTGTGCAGTGACTGTCGATGAGGAAAGGAAGGGACTACGTGAGCGTACTGCCCACCTCAACATGAATACCAGTAGTATTTGGTGCAGCGACTCCGTTAGAACGTCCTGCATTGGTGTTCATGAATGCAGTACCCGAGTTTCTCAGAGGCAAGCTGCTAAAAAGAAAAAGTAAACATTGTGGCGGCGCCAACACGTCCATGTACAGTAGGTACACTTACATTATCTCTGGTCCTGAAGACTGGAAGTTGGTCAGTCGCCTGACAACACGAGACGCCACGATCTGCATTCCACGGTTAGCAAGGAAAGGAATATGGATGAAACTCGGCTCACTGTCGAAGCAATAGCAGCTGGGACATTGAAAATGACACTCATGATGGCGTTCAGGTTGAGCACCATCATCGTGGTGGCGATCAAGTTGGATACAAATCTGAAACAGGAAGGATTGTGTTTTTGATAACTGGAAAATAGATGAACAGGCGTACGCGATGAAAAAGTATATTAAGCCATCAGAGAACAACATTCTGACGAGTCTAGTAGGTGCGCCATTCGTGCCGCTCCGCGTAGGTGTCCAGGCGAGCTTATATGCGGAAAGGCACATGACCAAAAGTCAAAGCACATTGAATAAATGAAAGTGGCGGCAAGGATGGTGGTATTGCTGTAAGTGATTGCACAACCGACGTCAGGAAGCCAGGTAGCAGTCAGGAGAACACCTGCAGAGATCCTCAGTCAAGTTTCACACTTCTTATGAAAGGGGGGCACCTTGCAGAATTAGAGACCAATGCCCGATAATGATTAACACTAAGAGGATAACGATCGAGGTATTTTGCGACCAGATAGCTATCCTATAACCAGCATAAGGCAAGCATGAGATATGATCAATCCTTGACTCACGTTCGAAGAGAAAGGTTAATGCTTGCAAGTCCAACCGCCGCATTACCAGCTAGCTAAATAAAATGATCTTCTATGACATTCTTCACATAATACGAACTCACCTGATTAAAGGCATACAGTGCTTGGCAATTGATTTCGCTGGCAGGAAATAAACTGTTTGTGGAGCAACAGGAATTGATGTCCCGACGTACATTGGTGTATCCAGGGCCACGGCACTAAGCGGGGAGTGAGAAACAGCGAGGCAAGAGCATGGTACACTTACATTCCGATCATTGCAAAAAGAAGAAGATATCGTCCAGCAAAGTAGAAGGTCTGGTGAAAGCCAGTTCCAGAAATGTATTTCAGCAAAGGATCAGAGGAATATCCTCACCAGTGGCCAGCGGAACCTCGTCTTGCCCGTCAGGACCGCCCAGTCGAAGTCCAGAGAGACAAAGAACTCCCATCTAATACATCTATTAGATTGTAATCAATGGTTTAACGAGAGTTAGGCTCACACATATAGACCAAGGAGGGTATGCATAACCTTCAGGAAGATCGCTGAGTGGGAATCAGCAAAACAAGGTAAATAAATGCCATCAATACGCACTGGAATCCATCTCGATCTCTTCTGGCGACTTCCAGTTCACCATCTTACTGCTCACAAATGACTTTAAGCTTCTGGTAGGTTATGAACGGCACCAAGACCGTCAAGTTGGAGTGAAAATGAGCGTGTTAGACCAATACCAGTAGGGCTGTGCTTTTATCTCTTCGACAACAATCCCAGCGATCCATGGGGATACTGCCCTTTTCAGTAAGTTTCATTGCTGTCACGGTGATGATTGTATTGACTGTAAGCATGAGCTATGAGAAGTTGGCGATCCTGTAGCCTGCCGACTGCCTCGGACAGGTTGGCGCAGTGCCGGCTCGTTCCACTGAACTCGTGCCCTTTGATGTGATCATGATATCCCCCTTCTCCTGTGAGAAGACCCTTGGAAAAAAAGCTGGTCGATATCAAGACGCTCGTTCAAGCTGAGTGCTGACTATAGAGCTCCAGCCCAGTGACTGCCTGCGGAGCCACGCATCTCGAGCTTCTATAGAATACGGAATCACTGAGATGTGTACTTATCGTGAACAAGATAAGCGTGACTGAATACCTTACATTATCTTGGCGTCTTGCAAGGTGTCCGTCTCCGTCTCTTGCAGTTGCTGAAGAGTCAGACTAGCTCTTGAATCTTGAATTGGTGGGAAAATGTCCCAACTTGCCACACAGTCGCAGCGTATCGAGTCGCAGCCAGTTATTCACAACTGACGAATACATTGGCAGTATAGGCCGTAAGAACCCAAGTATCGGTCACGATGGGTGCACCTCGGCAGTCGGTGAGTGTAAGTATACGTCAAGTTGTTTTTCCGGCGGGAACCAAGCGAGAACTGCTGACTGACTCCGATTTGTTCGCTTGCGAGATTTGCCCGCCCGATCGAGGAAGTAATAAAACAGCCGCGGGGTGTGCGATCAGGAAGCTGAATGTCGACCGCCGGCGTACGGTTCCGAGTAAGACTCGTGAATATGGGAGAATGATAAACGATGGATGTAAATAGAGGTAGGGCGTGATGTTAGACTCAGGATGCAACGGCACGGTATCGAATATCGAAGAGGTTACGGCACTTACGAGCGTGTGCCATCAGGGGTTGTGGCTGAATCAGGTTCTATCTAACTTTATGCTATCGAACGAAGCATAATTCAAGCATAAGTATTGTATGTGAGGGACGCGCCATGTGTCCTCAACAATATTTTTAATACGACATGAGCGAGAGATGATCTTTTATCATGCCCTCTGGGCGCATTCGACGGCGCTGTGCAACTTGGTCTGTGGGATATGCAGTTAAAAAAATGCCAACTCGCACCATGGTATGTACACACGGAAACGCTCATGTTGAGTAGCTCCTGCTCGGGGATGTATTTAGTTCCCATCGCCACATTGCATTGGAGGTTGGAGATATCCAGGCCCTTGATATGTGGCAACGGTCCTAGGAGACAGTGGGAAGATGGGAGAAAGGAGAAAGGTAATGGGCAATGAGCAGTCTCTGAGCGCGGGGATCAAAGTATAGGTGGATCACTCGTGACAGGTGCGCGATGATGGAGCTATCTAGGTTCAATGAATGGGGCTTATTTGCCGTCGACCGAATCAACAGAGAACATAGTGGCGGGCTGCGCACTACTTACGGAGATGAGGCAGTCGCAAGAAAGGCAGACATCGCTCCACAAATCTTGCGAAACACAAGGTCATCTCGCACGACGGAAGATCCCGCAAAACAGTTCAGAAGCTCGATTCGCTCCTAGTCCAACTTCATTTGCAGCTCCAGCGAAATGCAAGGTATTAGGCAGGAAGTCATACTTGCCGTACGTGTCGTCAACACAAAAGTTGTACTCGTTATCAAGGTCGAAAGATCTTCTGGCATTCGATGAAAGTCCCGACCATACTATCAGTATCTTTACCGTACACTAACTGAATGAGATCTCGAAGCAACTTGCTTACTGCGCCATCGTGGTGAACCATGATATCCGATACTTTGACAAGATATCAGGATGCACTACACTCTTTAACACTAGTATAGCCGCTGGACTAACATTCATCCTCCGTGAGGAGATTTCGGTAATATTAGTCTCGTTTTGTAGTAGAAGTTTTAATGCGCGATTCAAAGAATCAAACCACCTGAAAAAAAAAAACGACGCCAAGAATTCCAATTTGATTTGAATCTTCGATGGGGAAAAACTAATGTGGAGAAAATTCGAGGTAAGTACGCGGAGCGACAACTTTCGCTTGCAGACTTCAATGGCAAAGAAAGACCGGCAGCTTCTCCGTTCGGAATATTTGCCTGTTTGACTTTGGGAGACCATCGGCTTGGCTTGAATGTGCTAGGGCTGTGCACCAGGAGTACGCACCAGCGTGGCATAGAAACGTTAATGCTAACTGCCACATCTCATGTGGGAGAAGGTTGCGCCGCGGGGCCATGCAGTTGGCCACCGGTAGGAAGAAATCGTTGTGGAATCTCGTCCGGTAGAACGTATATACTACGTGGCAGTAGTCAAGTGGCATTAATATTAGCCCAGTATAGGGAGCGCTTACGCGGCTTAGTCAGCGAGTGTGTCCGAGTACTCGCGCAAATTCTGACTCGGACTAGTCTCTCCTAGACAGACCATAGACGAATGAAAATAGTCGTTCCTTCTTACTAGACTTGGACGCGGAAATTTATACTTAAGGTCAACGTTAACGTTTCAACCATGTCTCTTGGTAAGTGCGATATCTGTGTCTCGCTCAAGTTCATCAAAATATACACAAGCTGGGCTCGAGACCTGATCACCTGGAGATTACTGCCGCACTGGCAGTAACACTAACTGCAGGCCATCTTGCTTACCTAGCCTTAGCCAGGCCGTCAGACAACCTTCCTTCTATCCTATGCATCTTGTTAGGCACATCAGCGTGAGCAAGACTGGTTGCATTCGCGGGGGAACAGCTTCCAGTTTCAATATTAATGCAGTCTGTTAATCCAGCTGTATGGTTCCCTGCCACTGGCCAGGGCACCGGAAGTCGGAAGGCAGAGAAGGTCGTTGGCAATGATATTGTGTAATAAATAAAATTGCATTGCTGTCCCAAAGGTAAGAAGGTCTACCCTCCTTGGCATGTATCTAATTGCTTTCAGAAACTAGTTGTCGGACACCTACATCACACGAAGAAGGACGCTTCTGTTAGTGTATTGTCATTTCTGCCAAAGTACCACTAAGATATTCAGACACCTGATGAAGCAGAATTGTTAACTCCGAAGTTGGCGCTGGCAGCCTCCTGCAGGTGTGTCGAGGAGCCTCTAAAGTGACAAGTGCCACTGTCACAGGTTCGAAAATATGGATCGTCAGCACCCCAAAAATTAATTGAGTTTGCCGTCTATGTGCCGTGCCGAGTTCCGACCAACACCGTGGCCATCATGCCCATGCCGGGCTGAAGCGCTGAAGCCCCATGTGCGTACCTATGGGTAGGTCTTTGCAATCAATGAGTGGGCATTAGTAAGGGCGTTGGGATTATATATGAAGCGCCCCCTCTTGGATATTCGGTGTATTTGAGTTCCGAGCAGGAGTCAGTGGCAGGATGCTTCCAGTGGAGCCTTACGGTATCTTTGCATTGCAGTAGTTCTATGTAAGAAGAGGCTACCGTCGAAACTCCATTCGAAGCCGCTCGTATGCGGCAGGAAGAAGCCGCATCATTCTCTCGTGCCCTATTTAAGGACAAGCTTTAGTTTCGAAGCCCATCAGGTCGTCCCCCTCTGTGCCGTCGTCGTGTATCCTGAAAGTTACCATGGTCGACTGGCACTCCCAAGAGACACTGATGGCCAACGCTGGTAAATCAGGAATATCTCGATTAGATTTATAGAACTGACGCACTGCGGGCAGAGGCATTTAGCAAGTTCATGCATGTGCTCTTTGGGCTCTACATGTAAGAGGCATTCAAGTGAGTCAAGGACTGTAACTGATACGGTGCAGATGGGAGTTTGTCAGTTCGCTGGATTTTGACTGGCAGTTTATCTCGGGCAAGAGGCGATTCCGATGGCCACTGGTAGGTTTCTAGAGTATCTGAGTGTCCCCCCCCCCCCTGAACAATAGATTTGTGACAGATATTCTATTTTTCTGGTCGTTACAGTTTACTTTTCGCGCTGATTGGCATGTAAGTCCGGCCCCTCCCTTCACTCTACGCGTTCTGTTGACGCGCCTTACTCAGCGCCATTGCGCTCAACGTGACGACCGAGGTTAATTGTCAGGCACTATATACCTTCAACCAGGTCTTCGGCAATACTGCTATTGGCTTAGCCAGCATTAATCTATCCTTGCGAACGTCGGTAGCAAACATCTATATTTCCCACCTGCTGTAACTGACGTGTGCTGTAGCATGGCAGTCTGGTCGCAGAACAAATACGTAGTGACTACCCTCGTTGTTATCATTCTGGGTCACTGGTCATTCCTTCTTCATGGTAGGCGCGATTCATCTCCTAAACCAGCGCATATATGCAGGTATAATAGCCGAATTCACCAGGTATCTTGTTGAAGGCTGAATGGGTGGATGGTGCATGTGCCATCACCTACACGGACAATCAAATCCTCGCCATCAGCTTCATCTACTCCATGGCATTTGATTTCACAGTCTTGTGCTTAACCGGCTGGAAACTGGCATTCCCGGCTAACGGTCGCTCTAAACTCATCAAACTTATATTTGGGGATGGCTTGATCTATTTCGCTATTGCGTACGTGCACCGTATACAGCCCCTTGTCTTACTCATTGTTCACCCCAGGTTTTTGGCAAACTTGCTCGCGACGATCTTCATGCTCATGAATTTGAACGCAGTCATGTCGATCATTGCGAACGTTCCTGCTGCCATCGCATCAACGGTCTGTTCAAATATAGTCTTTCTGTCGAGTGTTCGCTAATGCACTTCCAGATCGTAGCATGCCGCGTCGTGCGAAGGTTGACCAACTTTACATCTCAAGGTCCAGAGGTTTTCACGTACGTTTTTTTCATCCCCTCTGCACTTCTCTTACCTTATCCCTCTTCATCATATCCAGTTCCACTCAGGGCTCGACGCTCGCGTTTAGGAGCAACGCTAGCTCGAACCGTCGCTTCTCTGTCAAGAAATGCGACAGTGTACACGTCCAGGTAAGGTCTGTCTTCAGGCGTCTTCGTCTGCGTCCTGAATACCTGCTTCCCAGATGGATACATTTGCCAGCCCCGATCGCTTGGTCGAGTACGATGCCACAGGCAAAATCGTGAAAGGCGACGAATTCGACCCTGAGGCACAAATCATCAGCAACGAGTTCAAACGCCCGCCCTACTAGCATCGCGTCGTCTCGTATGACGACCGCATATTTATTCAAGCCGCACTTCGCATCTCGCATCCGCACTCGCATCGCCATCGTCGTTAAAGCAAGAGATCCCACTTATCATTAAGATTGCACATTGCAGTGTCTGCATTGCCTTTCCTATATTCTCAGTAATCCTTCTGCGCATCGTTCTTTGGACTTTCCAGTACCGTCCTTGCATATCCTCTGGGCGCTCGACGGGGCTTCCTCTTTTGCATTATGTCTGACGCGGTTTGCTCTGCTGTGTATCAGCCCGTCGCTGAAGTGCTGCTGCACTTTGACAACGGGCCAGGCCAGATATGGCACTTATTGTAAAATACAACAGCGATAGAAATAAGCACGCCAGCAAGTGTAGACTTGACTCTATCGGGGAAAAAAATGAAAAGTTATTGCAGATCGTCCTCCGAGATCCCCTGTCATTGGCAGGACCGCTCATGCATCATACACCTGGGTCATTTGCCCGTTTACACACTTTATGTTGGCTTGCCGAATACAAACAGAAAGTTTGAAACGGTATGTACTTATGCGAGGGCCTAATGATATCAGATCATGACCAAGACTACAAATATAATGCATCGACGAAGCTACTATCAGGAAAGATATCGGCGAGGGACACCCAAATCAAAAACAACAGAACCTCATGCGACCATGCGCCTCATCTATGGACTGCAAAGCCTCGACCTTCAATGCGCCAAGGGGTGCCGACGCCACAGCGACTGCTACGCCCTCGGCCTGCGTTGATGCAGCATTCTGTGGATTGGAACTCGTTCCCGCCTCGTTGCATTGCTGCTTCAGCCTTGACTTTGTAGCATGACTAGCGGGCTTTGACGCTCCTGCAATTTTGAGCGGACGATATACGGTGCGTTTTTCTCGGGCGCAGGCATTCCTCTACATACTTATATGAAGATAGACCTATGCAAGGAAGTGCAAAAAAGAACCCACACGTTTGGCTTGGCACAATGCTACATCGACCACTCTTGATGAGCGCTCTTGCAATCCGTTGTCCGAGGCTGCCCTGGTGCGCCTTATTTTCGAGAAGAGATGTCGAGCCCGGTCGATAGGGAATGAGGGAGGCGCTGGACGCTGCGTAGCGTGCTGAATCTTGTGGCGTTCTCCCGTGCGATGCCGAGAAAACTGTATGCCTGTTGATAAGTTCATATAACTGGTGATAGTGAACCACTGACAAGACTTCGGATTACTCCAGTGTTTCGGTTGTAGCGAGCACGGGAACGAGAATGAGTTGCGAACTGCAAGAGGGGATCGTTCAAACAACAATTTCATGGGAATCGACATGAAACAAACGCACGTTGACAGATCTCTCGTTGAAAAAGTCGCCTGGCGGGCCATTTTCCATTCCCGGCGATTGTGTTACATCGAACTAGCAAATCGTGAGTAGGGGTGGTAATGGCCTAGAGAGCAGAAATGTGTCACGCACATTATCAAATGCTTCGCCAGCGGCATCCTGTGACCAGTGAATGTTGGGAGCTTGCTGAGATGGCCTTTTAACAAACATACCTCATTTTCTGCCTTTCTAATGCGAGCTGACAGCGCAGTTATGAGGTCATCCAATGAGCCAGAGTGGTCTGGGTGACCGACAGTGTACAAAGCTAGAACTTCTCCATGGAGGGCCTTTGCCTCATCGAGGTCGTCCTGATCGTGTTCAGTATCAAAGCGGGTGGAGAGTGCACTAGCAAGTTCTATCACCAAGCGAGAATGATTTGGGCGACGATCTGGGTGCAAAGTTAGTGCCTCCCTCTGAAGTGTGATCGACTCGTTGAGGTCATCATTACTACTTTTGTGCTTGAAGCGAGTGGAAAGGGTGTTTGCGAGGTTACTCAATGAGGCAGACCGAGCTGGATGACCGGGTGGGCGCAAAACCAGTGCTTCCCTGTGGAGTGCTATTGCATCTTCAAGGTCTTGGTCATCACCGCGGTGGTTAAAGCGGGTAAAAAGAGTTTTGCGAGGTTAATCATTGAGGCTAACCGACCTGGGTGATCGGGTGGGCGCAACGCCAGTGCTTCTCTGTCGAATGCGACCGCCTCGTCCATGTCTCGGTCATTGCCTCGGTGATTAACGCTGGTGCAGAGGGTGCTTGCGAGTTGATTCAATGAGGCGGACCGACCTCGGTGACCGAGTGGGTACGAAGCTAGCGCCTCTCTGTGAAGTGTGAGCGCCTCATCGAGATCTTGGTCATTGCCTAGGTGACGGAAGCGGGTGGAGAGGGCAGTCGCAAGGTCATTCAATGACCCGGGCCGACCTTGGTGACCGACTGGGCACAAATTCAGTGCTTCCCTGTGAAGTGTAAGCGCTTCGTCTAGGTCTTCGTCATTGCTTTGGTGACAAGAGCGGGTGGAGAGGGCAGTCGCAAGGCTATTCAATGAGGCGGCCCGGTCTGGGTGACTCACTGGGCACAGAGTCAACGCTTCCCTGCCGAATGTGACTGCCTCGTCAATGTATTCAGAATTGCCTCGGTGCTCGAAGCTAGTAGAGAGAGTATTTGCGAGATTATTCAACGAGGCAGACCGATTTGGATGACTTAGTGGGTACAAATCTAACGCTTCCCTGTGAAGTGCGAGGGCCTCGTCAAGGTCTTGATCGTTGCCTCGGTGACGGAAGCGAGTGGAGATTGTGGTCACAAGGCTATTCAATGACCCAGACCGATCTAAGCGACCGACTGGGCACAAAGCCAGTGCTTTCCTGTGAAATGCGATTGCCTCGTCAAGGTCTTGGTCATTGCCCCCGTGGTTAAAGCGAGTGAAGAGCATAATCGCAAGGCTGTTGCATGAGGCAGGCCTATATGGATGACCGATCGGGAAAAGAGTCAGTACTTCCCTCTGAAGTGCGATGGCCTCGTCGAGGTCATGGCCACGGTGACGGAAGTGGGTGAAGAGGGCAGTTTCAAGGCTGTTTAATGACCCAGACCGATCTGGGTATCTGGCTGGGCACAATTCCATCGCTTCCCTGACGAGTATGATTGCCTCGCCAATGTCGTCGAGGTTACCTCGGTGCTCGAAGCGAGTGGAGAGTGTGTGTACAAGATTACTCAATGAGGCGAACCGACCTGAGTGACCAGGTGGGCACAAATCTAGCGCTTCTCTGCGAAGTGCGAGCGCATCGTCGAGGTCTTGGACATTGGCTCGGTGCTCGAAGCGGGTGGAGAGTGTGTGTGCGAGATTGTTCAATGAGGCGGACCGACCTGGGTGATCAGGTGGGCACAAATCTAGCGCTTCTCTGCGAAGTGCGAGCGCATCGTCGAGGTCTTGGACATTGGCTCGATGCTCGAAGCGGGTGGAGAGTGTGTGTGCGAGATTGTTCAATGAGGCGGACCGACCTGGGTGATCAGGTGGGCACAAATCCAGGGCTTCTCTGTGGAGTGCGAGTGCTTCGTCGAGGTCTTTATTATTGCCTAGGTGACGGAAGCGGGTGGAAAGGGCAGTCGCAAGGTTATTCGATGGTCCAACCCGGTCTGGGTGACTGACTGGGCTCAAAGCTAGCGATTCCCTGTGAATAGCGATCTGCTCGTCAATGTCTCCGAGACTACCTCGGTCCTCGGAATGAGTGGGGAAGGTGTCCAAGGAGTTGTTCAACGAGGGGGGCTGACCTGAATGACCGACCGGACCTAAAGCCAAGGCTTCCCTGTGAAGCGGGACAGCCTCGTCCAGGTCATCGTCATTGCCCCGGTGTTCAAAGCGGGTGGAGAGCATGTTTGCAAGGTTATTTAACGACACAGAACGATCTGGGTGACCGACTGGGCGTAAAGCTAAGGCTTCCCTGTGAAGTGGGATAGCCTCGTCCAGGTCATCGGCATTTCCCCGGTGTTCGAAAAGGGTGGATAGCATGTGTGCGAGGTTATTCAATGAGGCAGACCGATCCAGGTGACCAACTGGGCGTAAAGCCAAGGCTGCCCTGTAAAGCACGATTGTCTCGTCCAGGTCATTGTCATTGCCCCTGTATCTGAAGCAGGTGGATAGCATGTGTGCGAGGTTATTCAACGAGGCAGATCGATCCGAGTGACCAACTGGGAGTAAAGCCAAGGCTTCCCTGTAAAGTACGATGGTTTCGTCCAGGTCATTGTCATTGCCTCGGTGTCTGAAGCGGGTGGATAGCATATGTGCGAGGTTATTCAATGAGGCAGACCGATCCAGGTGACCAACTGGGCGTAAAGCTAAGGCTTCCCTGTAAAGCATGATTGTCTCGTCCAGGTCATTATCATTGCCCCTGTATCTGAAGCAGGTAGATAGCACGTGTGCAAGGTTATTCAATGAGACAGACCGATCAGGATGATTGACTGGGAGTAAAGCCAAGGCTTCCCTTTGAAACGCGACCGCCTCCTCTAGGTCATTGGCACTGCCCTGGTGTTTGAAGCGAGTGGAGAGCGTGAATGCGAGGTTATTCAATGAGGTAGACCGCTTTGGGTTACCGGGCGACCATAAAGTCAAGGCTTGCCTGAGAAGCGCGCCCGCCTTGTCCAGGTCATCGACATTGCCTCGTCGGTTGAAGCGGGTCACCACTAGAGCACCTAGGTTACCCAATATTTCACCTCGCTGAGACGCTCTGGTGTAGTGTCCCAGTACGCCGTAATGACGGGATATCACTTCATCTAAGGCATGAGGATCGTCACTTCGCAAAAAAAGCTCGGCTCGACGAGCAAGCTCATCAAGGGACCAAGGAGGCATGGACGCAGTGGGCCCCTCTGACCCAAATCCACTTATATAGATGACCCGGTGCAGAGGTTTCGATTGCAAGCAGAGCTGATCTATGGATGTGGTTGTTGGCGGGGCAGATATCGAGAATTTCATTAAGTAACTCTTCAGCCACATCGGCATCCGCTTGAAACCCCCTTTTCGCGAAACGAGACAGCAGAGCATTGGCGAGATGGAACTGGGTGAGAGGTCGGTCTGGATGACCGGCGGAACGCAAATCCAAGGCATCTTGAAAGAGAGAGATAGGGATATCGAGGTCGAGGTAGGTTCCATTAGCCTGGCATTGGGTGAACTTCGCGGTAGCTAGATTAGACAGTGCCGCAGAGCGGTAGGGATGATCAACAGGGCAGAGATCGGAGGCGCGTTCAAAATGCTGTATAGATACATCAAGATCCCTCCCATATTGCGTCCTGTGGTATCGAGCGAGAAGATGATGTCCGGCATCTGTCATGAGCATTCACGTGGGCATCTCGGAAGACGTGGACTGCAAATTATGAGCTTTCATTGTCAAACTGTATTGATTACTCACGGGAGTGATGGGGTAAGGAACTGCGGCGTCGTCTTCATGAAGATTTCGCTGCTCCACTGTGATGAACAGTGAAGTACATGGAGACACAACGTCCCCCACCTTAGGCTGAAAGGTGAAGGCTTCGTTATCTCGTCAACATTCGTCAGGAGTGATTCGCAATAGAATTTACTAACGACATGCCCGTTCACTGCGATCCAGCAATTCACCAACAGAGATTTCGAATGTGCGGAGTGGTTCTCCCTGACCGAGCATAGGACTTGATTCAAATGACGCATAAACCCGAAACCAAACTTTGGAAGATGGCTCCAATGGCCTAGAACATTTCTCAATACATGCAGGAGAGATTGGACAAGGACAACTTACAGGGGTATCCGCTCGTTCCATTCAACAACGGCCTGATCGATGTGTACAACTTTGTTTGTTGTCTGCCATTTAGCGCCATCAGCCTGTACTGTTACATGAAAGCCAACTGGGATCCGTCGAAGACCAAGGGAAACATCAGTCGCCCGAATGCCTGTTTGACAGCCGTTAATCCCTTTGTTATGGTACTAGAAGACACGTACTAGTGATGCCGACCGTTTTGATGGCCTCGAGATTCGCGGTACTGGTAAGAGCATCAGGAACGTTCAACGGCTGCACAACGCGGTGCCCGTGTTCAACTACAGGGAGGTTATGATCATCTTGGGGGCCAACTCCAGCGTCCGAGAAGTAGAAAAAAGGAAGAAACAGTAGTTTAGACCAATACTTGGCGACAAGATGCATATTGGAGAGCGAAAGAGAACTGCAGCTGGTCGATCATGCATTCAAGCTGCACCGCTGCAACTGCACATACAGCATACACGTGTTGTTCGTGAGGTGACATGATGATTATGATTTGGTAAGTAGTGCAATTGCAAAGAAAAGACGCTGGGAAGAACGAAGTTTAACGCGTTTAACGAACCACCACAGCGCTGCTTCTGTCTGGGGTTTGGGCTTGGCATGGGCGTCTTTGGAGCTTGCATGGTGGTTGGGTGGCTGTGCTAACTTGTCGCACCTTTACTGCTGTCGTCGACTCGTCGCACATCATTTGACACCGAAGCTTGGAAGTCTCGTCTGACGGGCGAATCCGAACCACACCCAGTGGAATAGATGAAAAACTTTATACTTTGTCACCCGAGGGCGTCTTCCGGTCAAGACCCCAACCAAGCGATAATAGTCAAATGCGATATTCCACAGACTATTCCCATCGACCATGTCCTGCTTGAAGTCGACCGCTTCGGTTTCTCCGCAAATAATGTGACATACCAAGCTTTGGGCGAAACCTCCCACTTCAGGTCCGTCCCTCTCCATTAGACATGTTACCTATTCACTTTGGCATACTAGGTATTTTGATTTCCACCACGCTCCAGAGGCAGCAGGCGTTTCCTCAAAAACGCACGGTGTGACTCCTGTGTGGGGCTTTGGTACCATAATAAAGTCCACACACTCTAAAGTTCACGCTGGGGAGCGAGTGTACGGATACCTCGCCCCAGCACGATACCTTCTGCTGCCCGTCTCTCCGGAAGTGAACAAGTATGCTTTCTTTGTGCCGCGACCTCATCTTCCTCCAGGTGATTTACTTCAACAATTGATCCAAGAAGCTACTGACGAAGTATCATAGATCGTCGACCATATAACCAGGTTACGCGGTGCGCCGGGGACCCATTATATGACCCATCGCCGATTGTGGAAGATCTCACTATGCTTTATCGTCCTCTTTTCTGGACTTCGTTTTGGTGCGAGGACTGGCTCAACTCGTCCAATTACAAGGGAGGGTCTACTCAGATCCTTTTATCCTCTGCCTCCTCAAAGACAGCCTTCTGCTTGGCCTACCTTATTCGCAGGCGTAACTCCCTACAGGGGAGTTCGAGACGGATAATTGGGCTGACTTCCACGAAAAATCTCGATTTCACCAAGCACCTTGCTTTGTACGACGACGTCTTTGACTACGAATCATTTGATACATCACTGGTCGGGGACTGCGCAAGAGGAAACTGTATATATGTAGACGTTGCAGGCAACGATGCACTGAACGCCAGAGTGCGCAATCATTTCCGCGCACGCGGTCACTCTGAACTCATCGCTTGCATCGCGCTCGGCTTGACGAATGTATCACCTTCTACGGTCAACTCCTCGTCAGCCAACTGGGGGAAGAATGACTTTTCTGTGGGGGCTGGTTCAGAGGCACTACCAGAAGCCAACCCACAAGTCGAGCATTTTTTCATGCCGGAATGGCTTGCTATCCGCAAGCAGCAGCTTTCTGTTTCTGCGATCACTCAGATGCAGAAGGAGGCTTGGACCAAGCTTATGTCCGGCTGTCGTTCCTGGGGTGTCTCGCTTCGGAGGGTTTGTGGCCCGAACCAGGTGAAGGCTGCGTATGAGGAAATAGTCAAGCGGGGACTAGCTCCAGGAGATGCGTTTGTATGGAGTTTGTGGGAAGAGACTGCTGAGACTGGTTCAAAGGCGAAGTTATGATGGGATATTGCGCATGCTGTCCTTGAACATCCGTCTCCGCATTGGTTGGGTTTCAACACAAACGTATGTTATTACTCAAACTGTTCTCCCGAGTTCCTCAGACTGCGTCTGGTCTTCCTGGCTATATTTTCGAGGACTTTACGATGCCTATCACCAATGTATGTAGCTCGTCGGGGCTTTGCTTACACATTGATATTGAAACACGCCTCAGGAGTTGACACATACCCAAGGTCAACATTGCCACACACTTAGCATCTGCAATGTTACAATTTCGTCCGTCGAAGCGCAGGAAGCAATGGTGTGGAGATATCATCACAAAGTGTCGTTCAAACTACGCATCGGAAGGTGGAAACTTCTCAGTGAACTACTCGCGGTTTGAGATGCGAGATTTTTCAGCTGCATCCAATGCACACGCAAACCTTGCAAGTCGACAGGATGGCTACTATGATAGCACAGCGAGCTCAGTGCATCTCAGAAGGTGGGCAGGCGGAATGACGTATACAAGATACAGCCGTTCGGACAGGTGGTCACAGTGATGTGCTGGAAGAGCAGCTCGACATGAGAAACAGGGGGATTCGTGCAGTCCTGCAGGATAGACGGTGATGTTATTCAACAGGCTCTCAGCACTGCCAGCCAGATTCGACGACAAGTCGGAAAGCGCTGGCTGTATACTAGTACTGTCGCAGGGCAACGGCGAAGGAAGTTACACCGGGACAAGTAAGGACAAATGCGTATGACAACATTCTGCCTTAATATGATCAGCCTCATGTCTTCAGTATGTAATGGGTCACGAGGCACAATGTTAATGCCGACAAGGAGCATGAGGTACACGCACCCCCGCAGCAGTAACGCCCACAATCCCTCCAACAAGTCCACTTCGACGGTGCTCAACACGACCATTGAAGATCGACCATAATGACAGAAGAAGTATGGTACCCCATTACTCCAATCACCACACCCACTCGAGCGTTTCATCATGAAGACACCATAACTGCATGCGCAATCTTCCCTGATAGACGACATATGGTGGCAATTCACTCAGGAACGCTGTGTCTGTGGGACTTACAGGATGGGGTTGTGATGAAGAATATGGAGGGGCATCGTAATGTGGTGTGGGCAGTGGCGGTATCACGAGATGGAAGATTGATGGCAAGCGGTGACTACGTAAACGGAGAGCTCATCATTTGGGACGGAGACACCGGAGAACCTCTGACTGAAGCCATCAAAGCCCACACCAAATTGGTTCAATCGCTGAACTTTTCACCAGATGGCGCAGTGCTGGCGAGTGGTTCAATAGGCGAAACCACTTTGAAGCTATGGTGCACAAAAACGTTTCAGCTTCAAGGAGATCCAATAGAGTGTGGCAGTGAAATCTCCTGCGTTCGGTATTCGCCGTCTGGTGAACATCTTGCCATCGCGACATCAGAAAATATCCAAATATGGAATCAAGACACAAAGTTTTATTTAAGCTTTGATTCAATACCAAGGAACTCCTCACTCACCTGGACCCCCGATGGCACTCGCCTTCTCACAGCAGGCTCTGATGGAGCCATTCTGGAGTGGGACACGTTGACCTGGCACCAGGTCGGTCATCCATGGCAAGGACATACCAACGGCATCAGCGCCATTGCCATCAACCCTGCTGGCACTCTTGTCGCCTCCGCATCTTATGACAACCATGTCCGCATCTGGCGGCTCTCGGATCGAAAAACCATCGCAATATTCCAGCACTCCGAGGGAGTGTACTGTGTCACCTTCTCTATGGATGACAAGCACATCCTCAGCAGCGCTTCTGAGGGTGATGTCTGTGAGTGGCTAGTGCCAGAGGACGTTCTGCTGGAGAATGCCTCTAAGGAACAGGCTTCGAACGAGGTACCTTTGCACTGACTGACTGTCATTTCGATCCTCACACATTGTTTGTAGGATGCCCCACCCATCAAGACCGATGTATGTCCCCTTTTGTATGATTGAACCCATGTTTTCGCCCTTCTCTTATAACGCAATATAACCTTACGCCATGCAGGTCCTAAATATACACACGACAGTTCGCAATGCATGCATATCTGGGGACTTGCCTGCTGCAGAAACGCTGCTGACCCAAGAGATTGATACCGATGCCAACAACTACCGCTCCTATGCCAATCGTTCTTTTGTTATGGCGCGAAAGCACGACTGGGACGATGCGCTTGATGACGCGAAGAAGGTGAGATACACCGATCCATCATGGCCCCATTACAAATGGCTGATCGTGACGTAGTCCATCACCATTCAGCCCTCGTTGACAGGCTGTATCTCCAAGGGCATTGCGCTCTGCGGAAAAGGGCACATCAGAGATGCGCTCAAAGCATTTGATATCGCGTCCATGTTCACAAACGGAGATTTAGAAACAAATCATTTCCTTCTTTTGATCAAGGCAGGTTAAATTGTTTTTGCAAATGCCATGCTTCATCGTGGGTTTCAGGCCATTGCACTTTTCAATGCGGATCAACACGAGGAAGCAATTCTGCGTGTACAAGAGCTAGCGGACACTTGTCCGAATAACGATACTCTTGCGTGTCGTGTCGTGGAAGTGAGTTCAGTTCATATAATTAAGACCAGGTTCGTGCCTTGACACTGATCTCCGCAACTTTGCACGTCAGGCGTATTTACATGTCCAACTGGGAATCAATGCCTTGGATAGCGCATGTCACCATGAAGCTGCTGACCACTTCGCTGCCGCTGTCAAATCCTGCTCTTTCTCGTCGACATCGCGCATTGATTACATCTATGAGGACTTGGTAGTGGTGCATTGATATCTTACATCCGAAGTATTTTTTCATACTCAACCGCGTGCTTTTGGCAGCTCTTCGGATGGGATCTTGAGTCTTTATGGCTGACTGCACACCAGAAACGGTGCCAGGCTCTCCATTTGGCAGGTAGGCCTGAAGATGCCCTCGAATCGCACCGACACATGATGGACGCTGTTGATGAAACTATGAAGACCAGCTGCCTCAATTGGTCTACTGGCAAGTCTTCAGTAATGTCAACCAAGGCTATAGTCTCACCCTCATTCCATCAGCTCTCCAGCAAGAATGCAGCGCGGCCACGGTCGATGACCATGTACCTTGCGCATGTACTCCCTCCATCATCCTTGGTCAAGGCGAACATGACAGCACACAAGGTACAGGACTTGACTCCTCCCGGGGAACGAATGACGTGCGTCCAGCAGCGTGTACTTTGTTTCTCGCTGACATATCATTCATCACAGCAACCCCAAACTCCCTCGCCACGACCCCTGCAGCGCTCGGGGTTCCTCAAGAGACTTCGTAGTATCCCTCGTCCAGCTCCCCCGATATCGCCTACCAACCTACCCCCTACCACCCCTGCCACCACCTTCAAAGCCCGCCTACGACCCCTATTGAGCTGGCGGCCCGTTCACGCAGATTCCGCAGCGCCACCCGTCATAGACGTTCCTTTCGCGCAAGGTCTATCGGTGAGCATGGTTGATGTTTATCACTGTGTCTTTAATGTCTCATAGATAAATATCCAGCGCCATGCCGCAGCGCACACTCCCTGCAATTCGGATGATCGATACACACGTGATGAGGACTGGGATTCTCCTGAATCGCACCCCAATACACCGCAGCCATCCGCAGCAGGGCAGATTGACACGGGTACGGAAGCGCACGGAAGAGGCCCATGTGTCCGCTTCTAGAGGGGGTTCGTGGACTCCCTGTATTTCAGATAATTGTTACTACTATTGTAATTTTAGTGTGAACTCGAAGCATTGTTTCATTCCTCATTCATTCTCGATCGCAACCCCGCTATTCATGACAGATCAATGCAACAACCCCTTCATTTTTCGACGTCTGCATCGCGATCGCCACATGCTGATCGTCTGACCCTGCTAGTGCATCGTGAATTATCGTCCCTCAGCGGACACATGCACTTTCTACATATTGCAAGGCGAAGTTGTTGTGTACACACAGTAGCTACACCATTGGATACATGTAACAATGGGAACGCGTACAAGAAGTATTAGACGGGAGTAAGACAAATATACAAGGGATACTTTACGGTGGCAGGACATTGAAGAACAAGGGCTCGGTTAATCATACAAAATAATGGAACGGAGAGAATTTTAGGTGCCTTTCTTGAGATCTCCAGTATTGGGCACGCCAGTTGTTGCTCTGGGTCCTTGGGGTACCTTTCCTGACGATTTAGTCGCCGGCATCGACTTTGTGTCCCCAGGTGCATTGGAGGAGGGGTCTAGAGTCACTTGTATCATAGCCATTGACGACCTCGGGCCTTTATGGATATGCTTAGGGACAGGCTTAGGCTTGGTTCCTGCTGGTGGATTGGCCTTTAACATAGAGTTGCGTGATGAAGTGGATTGGCCTCGTGAAACCGCACTCCCAGACCTAGTTGAGGGGGACGAAGACAGAAGAGTGTTGGATAGAGGTGTTGAGAGGTCATCCTTGCTGCCTAGAGACTATGAATTTGATTGATATGTCCTTGAAAAGAGAAACCCACTAAATTGGCGCAGCAAAGACGGCCTGCCTTTCCCAGAGGACGATGATGAGGCTTCTCTGTTAGGGGTGGCGGATGTGGCTGCTTGTGCGCTTCGCGGCTGCTCCGCGCTTGTAGCTGTTGAGCAGGTCGATGACCCAGAGGGTTGCTCCTTTACAGGAACATTACTGAGGTTGAAGTTTCTGAATTCAGCCTGTTTCTTGGAGTTTGTGGTCTCGCAGGCTGTCGATGCGGCGAGGTTACCCTGCCCGGGTCGTAGAAACCGGGCTCGGGGTTTTGCCCCAACCGTGCTCTCGGCTGCGAGCTGAGTCTCCAAGCCTATGCTACCTGATCTATGATGCGCGTCATCCTCCATGGCATCGCTAACGCCTGCAGAAGCGGCGTCGGATGGACTCGCGCTCTGAGGTATACACGAAGTTGGCGAGTTAGCCAAAGTTTTCTTTGACGATGTCGCACCGCCCGAGGAAACTGATCTACTCGCTTGTGCAGAATGTTTTCGAAATTTGAAGTTGAAGGCAGGGTTCGCGATGATTGGTGAAGATGTCGCCGATCTCGACCCCGAGGGAGTCACAACCGGTGAGTTGGATGCAGCAGACGTGACTCTATCTTTCACATAGCTGGGAGATGAGTCAAGAAAGAGTCTGGGCCGCTTTGTAGCAGGTGTGGAAGTATCGGTCGTGTCCGAGGTACGCTTGAGATTGGTCTTCTCTGCAGGAACAGAGTCAACTATCTCGATAGTGCTAGCACCTGTAGGCGCTTTGTTCAACACAGTGCGCAGTGACTTTTGCTTTGCTAAAAAACGTATTGGTGACTAAAAATGTGATATATTGGCTCGATGGTCGCTTACCAGTAGCAACCCGCGATGTGATTGGCATAGGTCCTGATATGATTTCTACGTCAGTCGATGACGCCGAGTCGATCTCCATCGGGCGTTCGGCAGAGGAACCCGGTAATACAGTGCTTGAGGAGGACTTGGACTTCTGCTTCTCTATTTTCTTGGGGCCGGGGATCTGTTTAGATCGCCGATCGACTGTTCCGTGAAGCTTAGTACGGGATTCTGAACCTGAGGGCAATCATACGAACCTGTCGATGCGGGGTGCGTTCCAGGCGTTTTGAACTGGGTTTGATCCGAAGGCGTCGATGATTTTGATGCACGAGCTTTCTTCCCTTCGCAACTGCCCTCTGAATGATTCTTCGGCGCAGACTCCGTCGTTAATTTACGATTTGAAGATGCCGCGAGCATGTCCTGCAACTCTTTTATTTGTGTATTGCGAGACTTGACCAAAGCAACGGCTTCATCTTTTTCCTGGCTCGATTTAGCGTGGCGTTCCCGGAGCGAGGTCAGCTCCTTTTCGAGTTCCCCTATTCGTGATACGTTGGCCTTAAAAACATCCTCGGAGACACTGGCTTCCAGTCGTTTCTGCAAGTCGTCTATCTGTGCCTTTCGGAGCGAACTTGTTCTAGGTGATCACAGTGAGCAACCATGACGTCACATGCTGCAACGGTTACATACTCTTTGTATTTCTGCAATTCGGCGACCTGGAGCTGCTTCTGAGAGTCACGCTCCTTTGCGACTGCATCTGATTTACCCTTCCATTCATTCGCGACGGCCTTGATGTGTGCGAGCTGGCTCTGTAGTTCACGAACTTGCGCGGTTTTAGCTTCAAGAGAGCTCTCCAGTGCTTGCCGGTCCTTCTCTGCATTCGCCTCGGCTTGACGTTGTTGATCTTGTGAGAGCTGATCAAACGTGCTGGCGGAAGACTCGTTTAGCAAGACGAATCAAGTGAAGAGTGAGAAGCGAGCATACGATTTAAGAGTGATCGCACTCTCTGCCATGGTTCTCTTCATCTCGTCGAGGGCAGTAAATTTGGCCTTCACTGCGTCATCTCGCTCTGCTTTCAACCATAATATCTTATTTTCCAGTTTCGTGATTTCGGATTGTCTTTGGTCGAGCTTCTTCGCGTTGTCTTCCGTTTCCCTCTTCGAGCTTTCGAGCTGGTTTCGATCATAGCCCAGATTACGCAGGTCGCTCTGGAGCTGATTGCGTTGGGAGACAAGACTTGCGTAGCTGTTTTGAGTGGCGGATAAATTATCGCTGAGGTACTTAATTTGTTCTTTGAGAACTACGACAAAATTCGATGGCGAGCTGAGGAGGTGCTGGATAGGAGGGGAAAAACTTGGCTTGCCGTCGGGGGTATTGGAGGGGTCGGGGAGTGGCGTATCTGAGCTATGGATTTTGGATGGGATGAGTTCCAACCATGGCGTGCCTAGGATTATCTTCGGCTTGTTGGAAGTGTCAGAGTCGTCTTGACTGATGGTAATGCCAACCTGCTGAAGCGCATCCTGAACCGCCATGAGGTGAATACCCGCGGCGTCTGCTGCTCTTGCGGCTTCAGATGCGGTGCTCTGCGCCGCAATTACGTCTGCTCTGGCCAGGAGAGCGACATTGTGTGCTTCAGTCACTTCCTTTGTATATCTCTCCCGTTCAGTTGAGAGGAATGAAGCTATGTGCTCAGCATCACGTCGCTTGATTGATTCTTCTATAAACTCTTTCGAATATAATGAGCGATGTTCGTTATATTGCTGCTGAAGATGTCCTATCTGTCGCTCGGCGTCACTCAAAACCTGTTGTCTTTCAGTCCTAATTAGATCTAGGATCAAGTTAGCACCATGATGTATAGAGCTAGACACCGCCCCTATAGGGGCAGATTGTCCAGTAGTGTGATTGTTATTCGAGGTGGCGGTGGATGGTCGTGACCGTAATTGGATTTCACGGTGAATGAAAGGCTGGGAAGCGCCATTTGATGTGATATCATGAATAAGTGTCGCAGATGAAGTCTGTTGTGGTTGCACATCTGTGCCGAGGATGGCTTGCGGAGTGGCCATGCCTGCAAGCCAACTGCAAGCTGAATGAAATTCTCATTCAATCTTTGAGGGCGTTGCAGCCAAATTTGGATTGTTTGGATCTAAAGCTTTTGCCAAACAACCGTCCAAACTACGCTCAAGCAACGACTTTGTAGGAATTCCGGTACTCTATATGCATGCAAACCGACACATTCCACAGCCCCCTCACAGTGCTGGGGAACCCTACAAAGGAACGCCATCAGCCTGTTTACTTTGCGATCCCTAGTTGACACGTACTTCCACAGGGTTACGCGCTCGGATCGACCCAAGTCAGATGCCATCTCCGATTGACATGATAGAATCAGACAAGGAGCAATGGGAAGGACAAGCATTCATGACATTACCCGGGAACAACCCGCCGTTATCAACAACCGACTTCACAGCGTTTGACCAAGGTGAGCCTTATTTCCTGCCAGGAATGTGGCACGCAGGCCAGGTGCTGTGAGTGGTGCAATGTGGAAAAAACCTTTCCACGTATTCATACTTGGCTCACAGGAAGCTTATCACCTCGGCTTCAAGTCTTGCTACAAAATTATTGACCGAATCTTCTGTTTACAGGAAACTCGAGCCCAAAATACGTTAGAGTATCAACATGGAACGTTCCAAGCTCCTCTCACCTGGCGAAAGAGTGCGATATCCCCCTTGCGGCAATTTTTCAACCCTTCGCAGATCTTGATCCTCGCGAAGAGTCGATCCCGGTCGTGGACTGCGGTGATACGGGTCCTCCTCGGTGCGAGGAGTGTAGAGCGTACATCAATCCTTGGTGTGCGTGGACTGCTGGTGGATGCAGATGGAAATGCAATCTTTGCGGTCACGAAACTCAAGGTGTGACATGACCTCTATAGTGAATATCGTCTCAGTCTTACTTTCCAGTATCGCCGGATTATTTTTGCAATTTGGACGCAAATCTCATGCGAATGGATCTTCCAAACCGCCCTGAATTGAACAAGGGAACTGTTGACTTCGTCGTCTCAGGAAAAGAATACTGGGCACCTCCACCTTTACCAAGGATGAATTCATCCTATTTCTCAATCGACCCTCCTTCCTCTCAAGCACGCGAGCCGAAATCCCTGAACTACCTTTTTGCACTCGACGTCTCCCTGGACGCCATACGAACGGGATTTCTCAAGTCCGCCTGCGTTGTTCTGCGAGATGTGATATACGGCAGTACTTACCTCGATGGGACTCAGTCGGAGCCGGCCTTTCCCCGGGACTGCCAGCTTGCGATTCTGACATATGATACATCTTTGCACTTTTACAATCTGTCTGTAAGCGCGCAACTCCCATCATTGCATCAAGTTGATGTAGACGATTTCTAGCCAGCGTCATCGCTGGCGAGCATGATTGTGGTCTCCGATTTAGAGGAAGTCTTTATTCCTTTGCGTGAGGGCTTGTTCGTAGATCCCTGGAAATCCAGGTCAGTAACGTTTACTGCCATTATTCTCAACTCACTCTCACTCCCTCTCTAAGGACCGCCATCGAAGGTCTACTTGAGGCATTACCGGAACGTTACCTAGATACCGTCATTGGTAATGCAGCGCTGGGGGGTGCGCTACTTGCTGGTCTAGCTTCGCTCGTACGTCCCAGCTATTGATCAGGTGGTTCAAGTTAATGTCTGTTCGTGCAGGCAGGTCGAGGGGGTCATATCATTGCTTTCCAGAGTGTCTTACCTGCAACTGGACCCGGTGCTCTGGAACCACCAGGTGATCAGGCATCATTATATGGTACGGAGAAAGAGCGAACTATGTTTCTCCCGCGTCACCAGACATGGAGAGACATTGCTGAGGAGTGCTCAGAGGAGGGTATTGGAGTGAGCATGTTCCTTGGGATGAGCAAACCCATCGATGTTGGATCTATTGGCACGTCTTGCTTTTTTTGCTGCCAGTGCCCCCATCGCTAAGCAGCTGCACAGGTATCGTATCTTCTGCCACTGGCGGCGAACTGTTTTTCCATCCTAGGTTCAACCCTGCACGAGACCAACACGTTCTGGCTTCTCAACTACGGCGTTTACTAACTAGGACGACAGTGTATAATTGTTTATTGCGCGTACGGTGTTCCAACGGTAAGCGTTCCGCAATGGTTATTTCCTTTGAAGACGTAACTAAGGAGTATGATGCGCAGGCCTTCGAATATCGAAGTACTATGGCAATTTCCATGAACGTTCTCTGTCTGACTTGGACATTGGAGTCCTTGACGCCGACAAAGCCATATCCGTACATATTGAGCACTCGCGGAAGTTGGATGCTCGGGAATATGCTTTCTTGCAGTGTGCTGTGCTGCATACAACACCAGATGGTCAACGCCGTGTCCGAACATGTAACCTTGCCTTGCAAGTGGCAGACTTGGCCGCCAATATTTTTAGGTATGCTGATATGGATGCCGTAGTGTGTCATTTGGCAAGGGAATGTCCGACTTAACCTTCTCCCTGCCACCTTCATTTTCCTCACGCGTCCCTTCTAGCTATGACAAAACTGACTTCACGGCGAATGGTTCACATTCGAGAAGAGTTGACCGATAGATGTTCGTCGATATTGCTCGGCTATAGGCGAAATTGTGCGGCTGCTACCGCTGTCTCTCAAGCGAGTTTGCTCGACATGATCTCCGTTCTTTTCATTAACAAGATTCGCAGCTAATTATACCTGAAGCATTTCGAGCTCTACCTGTATACACTCTAGCGATCGCGAAGTGCAAACCCCTCAAAGGTGCGTTATTTAGCCGTTCCTCGCTTCGTCAACCGACACGCTTTCGCAGGTCGTAATGTGTCCGCGGACGTGCGCAACTATCACGCTCAGAAGATCCTATCTATGGGTGTGCGCACCACAATGCAGCATCTCTATCCCCGCCTTCTGGCGCTGCACGACCTGGCTGACAACGTAGCGCTTCCAGACCCCACAACAGGTCAGATGTCGTTTCCGTCACTAATGCGGGACAGCCATACCTATATGGAAGCACACGGTCTTTATCTAATAGGTAGGAGCTGCTCTTCTCTCGATACAACCTCTTTACCTACGTCTTTCCATCAGATAACGAAGATCTCATGATATTTTGGGTCGGTTCCAGTGTGTCCCCACAATTGCTTCTCGACCTATTTGACGTGGACGACCTCCTGGCTCTGGATCCGGATACTGTGAGTGCCTGGGCTGGCTGGGATATCCAGCCTCTGATCTCTGTCATCACAGATCCAGCTCCCTGTTCTTGATACTCGATTGTCGGCTCAGGTCAGAAATATACTGACGCACCGCTACGCTCAACGAGGTCGCACTCCGAAGATGCTCCTCGTCCGCCAAAATATGGACGGTACGGAAATCGAATTCAGCGACATGCTTGTCGAAGACCAGAACAACGCTGCCATGGCATATTTAGACTGTAGGTTTCATTTATGAGCCGCGGGCCTTCCTTACTAATTGACAACTTAGATTTATGCTTGATTCATAAGCAGATTAACGCTGTGGTATTGTACATTGTCTTTTTCATCCCCCTCTCGACTCACTTTATTTCCATAGCTTACAAACGGCGAGTCATTATCTGGAGGCTCGAGCTTACGAGGATCCCCGTGGTAACACCATGCCGTATAACTGGTTCACTCTTGACAGCATACCCCATTGCCCTGACTTTTCATATCGTTAAATTAACTGCTATTTCTATGTTTCGGTTTCGATTCCCGATATCAACACCCTGAGCTTTAATGGTTCCCTGAAATAACGATTCAGCATATGGCGTGAGCTCCCCCGATTCCCACTGGTGCTGCTATGCAGGGCATGATTCGTTGGTCAGTCCGGCTGCTTTTGCGTGTGAGCAAGTAAGGAGTCCAATCTTACGATGCCGTACTCTGATAGTGCCGCTGAAGCAGTGCCAGAATGTGTTGAAAGAGGTATTCCCGTCGCGGTTGCGCTGCACTGGCCGCCCATAAACTGCGATAAAGTTGCCAGGCTGATTGAGATGTCAATTGCCGACCCAATAAAAATCCACGTGAGGCTGACACGATCATGCAGGGTTAGACCCATCGTTCCTGATTTTAAGCGTGTTCTATAATATCCCTAACGGCACGCAAGGCGCCCACGCCAGTCCCCTACTCCCAAACATGAAGCGTAAGAAAGTAAGTACCAGTATTTACGCGCGAGAATCATGCCGGTTGCTGGGATTCGCACCAAGCCGCCGAAACTCGGAGTTGTAAGGGCGATGTGAACGTATTTCCGTACTGCTTATGATATGTATCTGGAAGCTAGATCCAGTCGACGTTCAGAATGTTCATGTCCGGCAACATCAATCATAACCAACATAGATTCGGCAAAGTCCGCTGCGATTATAAAGATCCCATTTATCTGATAATTATCAGTTCATCGATCATTATCGTTACCACTCTTATTGCACAGTACTGGCTGTATGTATTGGCTTTATGCGACGGGTATCAAATGAACCACTGAATATGATCGGACTTCACATTAATAGACCCGGCGGAGCTTAGCATTTCCCTGACTAGCGATGTTGTTAGATTCAGTGATTCTGAGAATATAGTAGCGGGCTGGCAGCGATACATAGTGCCAAAACTTGAAAAGATGCGTTCATATCGTGGGTCGACCGGTCAAGATGTACTACTACATATACACAATCAGCGTTGTGCACAGATAACAAGCACGATTGGCCTCATAATCTGGTCAATGATCTATCAGGAGCCGCATCATGATGATATGGAAACTTGTGCTTGATGGGCATTTGGTACACTTTGGTATTAACTTGTAACAAATATCAATCAGATAGTTTCATATCCAACGTGACGTACCCTGACCTGCGGTTCTATCTCGTCAAGATCATCGCACAGAAATAACGATATATCCGGCCCTTTTCGTCCCCTCGTACACGCGAGGCGAACGTGGCTAATGATTGGAAGACACGATATTGTTCATGACAAGATCATGGGACTGAAAACTTGGTCGCTGTCAAATGAAAACGATAAAAACATACACATGGGTTGAGCCGGCTGTCGACCAGTGACAAAAAGAACGAATCCGCGGGGACCCAGTCGAGGGGCCAATGGCATCAGCCTCTCTGGTTCCTAACACTGTTCAGCCCCTGGAACTAAGTATAGAGGCGTGTTAGCGCAGAGGGAAAAGTTTATTTAGCAGGTCCGACTTTGGAGGACCGCCCCGATTGGCTTCGCGAACCGGTTGACCCTATAGCACGGAGGTCGGTAAGCACGACAGTGATGCTCTTTTACTAGCATCTGGATTGAATCGCCTCAACAATAGGGATGCCCGACTTGAATCGATCACGAGACACGCACGACTTGATCTGCGACTTAGCCGCTCATTGACTACATAACTCCCGAAACTAGTCCAACGCAATATGCCGTTTCTGGCGGCGGCACGAGTCAGTGCTCGTAACACGGCAGGACACGTGACCGCAGGTGACGGGTTGGAGCTTAAGCCTTAAGGCAAAGGCTTCGTAGTGGCAGAGCCTCGCGGCTGGTACTCCGCCATTTGGGAGTCTTGTTTCCTTGGAGTCTTGTTCACATCAACGGATTTAATGATCTTCATCCTCGTGTCAGGTAAAACCTGGTAAAACACCCGTGGAGGTTTTAGAATACGTGTTGAGCACCCTCAGTTTGACCGCGGCATCACGAACCATGCGTGCAAGAAACTCTACGTGCAGGAACCTACAGGGGGATCCTCAAATGCTGTCAAAGCTCTGGCTTACATGAGCTTACAGGTGAAGGGCTGCCACTGATCGATCGTAAAAAAGCCACGTTATGCGATACAATTCAGCGTATAACTATCAAAGCATTCGTGCCGCGCTCGGCGCAAAGTGCATATAATAGTACTAGAGTGAACTCCTCGTTTCAGCATGAATGCAGCAAGTGAAATCTATCCCTGATGAGTCAACGAGATCAACCGATTTGAACATATACTAGTAATAGACCTCAAAGTGGGAACACGGGGAACACCCGGTACGCACATTAAGTGAAGCTCCGTCACGTTCTCCGGCGGCCATGGTCACCTTCATCGTGGAGTGGAGTCTAGGTGACCATTATTGACACATAACCAATCAGAAACGGACTGGAATCAGAAAGATTTATGACTGATTGTCTCTGATTGTGTGTCAGTGAGTAGTAATCGGTTTTTGTGAAGTGGCCAGTGAGAACTTCAAGAAGGGACTCCTCCGAGTGCTTGGTGGGGCGGCTACTTATGTTGCTTAGCTCTTTTACATGGCTGCAAAAGAAAAGAAGGGTAGTCGAAATTTGTGTTGTGTCAAGACCCCCAAGAAGAATAGAAGGGCGGTGGCGTCCTGAACACCGAGTCCGCGACAACGGTTTACAGCATGATGATATAGAAAGGCACAATCGATTGACAATAGCTAGACTTTTATATCACTCCGCTCACCTCGTTTTTCATACACCTGCCTTCCTCGAGGCTCGCGGTACAACCTTTCTATGCTGGTCTATGAACCATAACAGTATTTGCCCGGCCGTTCAAACTGCGATATTCGGTTTCGGTGTAGTAAACATTGAGTAAACAGAGGAGTTTCCAGGTAAGTAGTAAGCTTCTTCAATCCTTCTTTCTTCTGAGTGAATCTGAGGAACGACAAGCGATCGTTGTACTAGTACATGTCACTGGTCTGTTGCAATGACCGGCGCATGGCAAATCGTTGGGTTATGTCTCCGAGCATCAAGTCTGTTTAGAGTGTTGGACGCCGAGCATGTGCGGTATGTCCCACTGATGCTATCTATAATATTAGATCTCTCACCCTTCCGCAGATCGAGTCCATATGATTTCCGCGGACAGTTAATACTAAATGGGTCAAGAACTAGGCTAAAATCAATTTTGGTTGCAACGGGACTTCTGCGGACTCTCCGTTCTTCTGAGTTTCCTTGCTTGCAACAGAAACTTCTGTGGCCTCCTTTTTTACTATTGAATTTGGTTCAGAGGCCTTAACTGTCTACATCTTCGGAAATAAGTGCCTGAAGCAACTCTCGCCGAGTTTCCGTCTGTTTCCGCACATAGTGTTTCGGGATCTGTCCCTCGTCCCCGCGGATCCGTGTGCAAGGGATGGTACTCGTGTGTGTATGTATCAAGTCGCCGATGGGTTCACGTAGCGCCGTATTTCCTCAAAGTATACCTTCGTTCAGTCAGCTTCAGTCAGACCCTTCTGGCGTTCCCAGACTTCCTGACTTTCAAGGGTGCGCTTCCAATTCTCGCATGCTGACGGCTCGAGGCACCTTAATGTTCGCCCTACTAATACATTAAGATTTTCACATTTCATCACTAGTTCTCAGCCCACATGAGCTCATCGCCCGCTCTTACTCTATCGCGATGCGCGACCATGAACAATAGTATCATCGTTGGTGAAGACAAGATGCCAATAGTCTCTTCGCCCGGTTCTCTTCACAAACAGTCACTGGATGCCTGTCAGAAGGAGACACTTCAATGTCCACAGCAACAGCAGCCCGCTGTTGTCGTCACGCGTACCCACTTTTTTCTGATCATGACAAGTATATGGATCGGCAACTTTACTGCCTACTTCAACGAGACTACTGCCACCACTGCTATGCATGTCATCGCAGCTGATTTCAACGACCTCGCCAACCAGAACTGGCTCGCAACATCGTACTTGTTGGGCTTCACTGTCACCCAAATCCTTCTGGGCAAGTTCTCTGACATCTTTGGGCGTGCCCAGATGTTCAACGGCACAATGCTTATTTTTGGTGCTGGAACTCTGTGGTGTGGGCTAGCAACGGTACGTTCCTCTTTCGTGTCTATCCGTGCACGTAGTTTTCTGACATACCCACGCATTTAAGAGCATGAATTCATTGATTGGTGCTCGCCTTCTTCAGGGCATAGGTGCCGCTGGAAGACAATCCGTCGGCATGATCATTGTTTTGGATTTGACGACGGCGGACTCACGAGGTCTGTGGTTGGGATTTTTCAACTGCGCCTCCTGCAATTGGTCTAGCGATCGGGCCTGTGCTTGGCGCAGTCCTCTCCATTGACACACAATGGAGATGGATATTCTGGATCACGCTCATGCTCATTGGGGTCACGCTGGCCATTGGGACAGCAAGCCTCCGATACCCTGTTCCTCATCGGAAGCAACGCATCGGGTTACTGGCGCAGCTGGGAGAAGTGGATTACATTGGTTCTATACTTGCAGTTGCAGTCTCGAGCATGATATGTATTGCCATAGAGATGGGAAACAAGATGTTCCCTTGGAACGTACGTGCATGGCTTCACAAGTATTTCGTACTGACAAACACTGCATGTTTAGTCGGCACCTATCATTGTTCTTTTCGTCATCGGAGGTCTCCTAATACCCGTCTTTGTGTTATACGAGCTCAAGGTAGCCGAGCACCCTGTTGTTGATATCCGCCTTTTCAGCATCCCGAATATCCCCATTACTTGTTTGATCAATTTTCTCACTGGAGCTGGCTACTTCGGTTCCGTCTTCTTCCTTCCCCGTTACTTCATCGATATCAAAAGTTCCGACCTCGTTCATTCCGGGCTGCAGATGCTTGGCCTCATCCTTACGCTTGGCATCTCCTCGGTTGCAGGGGCTAACATCCTCGCACACACGGGGCAGGTGCGCCTTATTGGCGTAGTGGGTGGCGTTTTATACGCACTGGGCAGTGCTTTAATGTTGATTGTGGGACGGCGCACGCCAGCAGCGACAGCTATTGGCTTTTCTATCATCACGGGCAGTGCATCGGGTCTACTCTACCAGCCTTCCCTCGTTGTTGGACCCATGTCAGTCAAACCCCATCAAATTGCGGGAATCAGCGGGTTCCTATCTTTCCTACGAACGTTGGGGGGCACATTCGCCACTGCACTCCTCACGGCAATATACGAGACCAGCTTCACGGAATCACTACGTGGTCATCTCCCAGATTCGTTAGTAAATCAGGGGCTGGCGCTCGCAGACAATCATGCTCAATACCCTGAGTACGAGGACCAGATCTTTGATGCTCTCATCCAGGCCTATCACTTCGGCACGATACCGGCCATCTGTTTCGGTGTTGTATATGCCATAGCAGTGGTCTTTCTCTGTAACGTGGATTTCACCCCAGCGTGGAAACGGAAACGGATAGCAGCAAAACGGAAGAACGAGGGAGCTTGACCATTGCGTGTGGATACTTACATTCAGCATACTTATTGACGCATATTTTTGACGCAAACACGGTTTCTCATCGCATCTTCGCATCTTGTATTTTCTGTCTTTTTTTTTGCTCCTCACAAGAACATATCCCATGGCTGATATAATACCATCAGCCTGACGAGTAGTGTTGATCTACGTCACGGACACATAATGATATGATGAGTAGAATAATTTTATATGCGCTGTACGATTTATATTTAATGTTCTAAGTAGTATTTGGACCCGGAAGGACGGAGCACCAAATTAAGCTTGGTGCCCCCTACAAACGTTTTTCGTTTTGCTTGATATATACATGGATCAGGACGGGCGCCGCTGCAAAGCTGTAAAACTTCAAGGCAATGGGCTGGTTCCGAGCTAGAACCGGGGGGAGATCGGATCTGCATTCCGCTGGAAGCGTGAACGAGAACACTGCGCGCAGTGCCGGCCAATTGGGCGATCGCATCGAAAACAAATTATAGAACTGGCGCCTCGGATACCCAGTACCTACTGTACTTAGCTGTTATTGTACTTACTAGTTACGGCATGTAAAAGGAAATTTTCGATTCGCTGGATGCAACACGCGTGCAATGCGCAGCGTTCTCGAAGAACAGCACGCTGACCTCTTGAGACTTCTGGGATATATTTTCGAGGCAAGATAAGTTTGTTACCTCTACATGAGTAGAAGAATGTTCTTCTGTGCATGCATTCAACAAATAAATAGTACCATTCTGCCTATCAACATCTCGATACATTGGGTCGGGAGCACAAGTGTCATCCGCCCCGTTAAAGGGGAGCAGAATGGACTAAGGGGCTTTACCCCAGATCCGAGTGCTTGATCCTGCAAGAAGTCAACTAGGCATACTCTTCGATCACAGACCGAGGCTGTGTGTACTTGCCCAGCGGCTTGTACGGAATATGTGTGAATCTATGCACATGGTTTCAATTATGACGAATGACTCCATGAGAACGACCGTGATACATACCCAAAAGCACTCGGCCCTCCCAGCGCAATACCACGTTCAGTACTGGTCCACTGGGGAGCCGCGGTGATTCCGACCACGAGAACCCGCAACCCGTATTTGTAGTCAGGCGTACCGAGAGCAGACCCATTTTGAGCATCGAGTACGGCGATTAGATCGGGAACAGTCGCGACCATCTTCACAATGATACATTTAACAACGTCTTCAAAACAAAGGAGCATGCTCTCACAGTGGTCCTTGCGTCATCCGCAGTATGTTCTGCATACAGGTTCTCGTTCTTGAATGGAATGGTGAGTTCGCCGGTGAAGCGCTCCATGGGATGATCAGGATCATCATCTACATCGTCATCCACAGCCAGCGCGGTAATAACGACTTCTCCAATCGTATGACCCTTGTAGACACTGAAGCAAATCAACACAGCTGTGAGAAGAGATCGAAAAAAAACTGACCGCCTTCTCACATCGGAAATTTTGCCCATGAACAACACTTTTGCAGAGTTGGAGCCGCCTACAGCGTCCACAAGGATTGACCCAATACTGGACAAACTCGACTGTTTTCGAGCAAGTGCTATGGCCCGTCCAATGCGCCAGCTCAACGACACCGTATTCTTGATCATGGCGATATCCACATAATCAGCCTTCAGAGGGCGACTGGCCATTCCTACGTGGGTCCTAATGCACGCGACACCGTCCACGATCATCAAGCATACTCATGACACGTGTTACCACTCACCCCATTTCAACACATGCCGCTCGTAACGAGGCATCAACATCGATGTCACGTTTGGCCTTTGTCATAATCTGCAGACAGTTCATCGACCTCGATGTATTAAAACGTGCGAGGGAAACACACTACAATGTTCCCATCTCCACTCGATATGACGGTCGGGAGCATCTCCGCTCCTTTGTCGCTGACATCGTAGACATTGATCGTTGTTTGGTGCCACTTCGATCATGGTAAATTGGAGCATGCATTCAAGATCGGAATCATGCTGCTCACAGTGGGGTATGCACGACCCTGCATGCAGGTGATGATTTAGACAGCGGACCACGTGCCTGATATTACATACCATGAAGTCCCCATCTAGACAGGGTATATTGGAGTATTTTGTCGACCCCAGAATCATCTACAGCCATGTTAATAATCGCCTTCGCTTGACGGACAATGAAATCAACATACGTTGATCATACCATTTGCGCCACCGATCTCTATTGCGCAAAGCGCTTCTGGTTTCGAAATCTAGAAGCTCAGATATTGTTAGAGCACTATGGTCAGTCGGACCAGCCAATATTGTATTACCTCTATCAAGGACCACAACTCCGCGCTAGCCTCTTGATATCTAAGGATCATGTCAATTAGGCACCGCCTTTCATCCATGCAGCGGAAAACTGACTCATTCCCAAGTAGCCTTTCAGAGGACACTTCTGGACTACCCATGCCTCCACCCCATCCAACCACTGCATTGGACGGAACTGACGAAAAGTCAATCACTCGTACTGTTTCACCTGACCTTACGAGCTCTCTGAGTTCCAGGAAAGTATGCAGTGGGGACCCGCCGCCGCCGCATCCCAGTACATAGCAGCCGTCTGCAATCCACTCCAGATCAATCTCGGACAAGAGCCATTCTCTCCCTTCGATCCTTGGCTTGTACTCCAGAATGTCACTCGCACTACGCATGACCGGCGCCACAACGGCAGAGGCGGCGGCGGATGCTACCATTTGTGGCCGGGAGGCGGTCTCTCCGGTAGAAGCTTCAAGACGCAGCGGATCATCGACCTCCGTCCGACTTGGACTAGCGACACCACTCCAATCTCCGGCGGCCTTGACATAGAAACGGCAACGTCCGCTGGTATAGGCGATCGGAATGACCTCGCTCTCTACTATGGCGACGCGGTGTGGATCCGCACCGGAAGCAATTGCTCGAGCGATAGCCCTGGCTTCCACATCAGCGCGAACCTGTATGATAGGTGTCGTGGATGTGTCTTCGAAGGAATCAATGATGCCTGATATCTGCAGATCGAGATTGAGTATCAGTGAGCAGAAGAAGTTCATTTCCGCATTACCTGGGCAATGGCAGCACCAACGGCGTTTGCGACCTCGAAGTGAGGGAATCTGTGAACCCGGCTGATGCCTGCGAGAATATCCGGAGCAAGGATAGACCCTCCGCCGACCAGATAGACTGGGACATCCTGGGAAGACGTTTTCATGACATCAAGGTAGTCCTGAAGCATCTTCTTAATAGCACTTTGAGCACCTTCGATGACCGACTGGTCGATCTTGGAAACGAGACTTTCGTCTCCAATGTTTGAAGCGCGACCTGCTGCAACAACCACGTCCGTAGCGGTCAGTGTAGAGCCACCAAACGCTAGAGATTCGGAGGTGATCCGAAGGCCAACAGAATCAGGACCAACAGTGACCTTCTTTGTGACCGGGTCCTCCCGGATGATGGAACCCCCGCCGAGGCCAATGCTAGAACAGAGTCAATCAATTCGGTATCAATTCCCCGGAATACCGTACCTGGTGACATGTGGCATGGAGAAGTTCAGCAAAACTCCACAGAACTCGTGATGAGCTGCGGCTTGGCGAGGGAATCCGCTAGGTCTAATGGGCAGCGTCAGCCTGGTTGACAAACTTCTAAACTGTCTTCACGAACAACAACATTCCAATATCTGTCTGAAAAAAGACAACAGTGAGCTTGTTGCCACGAATTTGAAGGGTGTCTCAGCGACATACCGTTGTGCCGCCGATGTCAACTACCAGTGCAGATTGCTTTGAGATGCCCGACTCCAGTGAGGCCAAAAATGCGGCGCCGCGCATGGAATTCGTTGGGCCGGACGAGCTTCGAGGAAAATCATTAAGCGCTTTTGACAACCCTTGTCACCAAGACCTCCTAGAGAGGAACACGCACAATGTTCGAATAGGAAGACGTGCTGCCTGCGCGCAGCTGAGCAAGGTGCCATCATTGCTCGTGATGAAAACGGGGCACTGTAGCTCGAGTGTCTGGGCAGCCTTCTCGAACCCTATCACCGTCTTCTTCGCGTATCGCAGCAATGCGGCATTCAGGATAGACGCATTTTCGCGCTCCAGCAGCCCGATAGCGGCAACGTCCTTGGAGCATACGACGTCCATTCCCGGGACGCGCTTCCGCACGATCGCTGCGACTGTTTCCTCCTGTTGGATCTCGAAGTCGATGGGGGCGAACACCGAGGACACGACAACTGCGTGTATGCCCTGCAGATGATCTTAGTTGCACCCAACGTGGCCATCATCGTTTTCTGTACCTGGCGCTTGATTTCATCGCAAGCGGATTCGACTTGTGTAAGGACAACAGAAGCAATCTCACTTCCATCAATCTGCAAGCCCCCCGAGAGCAGGAAGTGGGGACCTTCGAGTACTGCGGGAAGCGCACGTCAGTACAGCAGGACATCATCGCATGTTCCACAGCAGCAACTCACGGTCTCGCAGTTCGTACGGAAAGCCTACAAATGGTGGGGTTCCATGCGTGAAAGGGCCGCACAGGCGAATGACCGCAACTCTGTCCAAACGCCGAGGATCTCTTTCCACCAACGCATTCACAAAGTGCTAGGATGCGGGCAAATCAGAAATACAAGCGATGCATGTGCCAAGGGAATCTCACTGTCGTGCCAATGCAGAGCGCTTGGATATTTGACTTGCTCTGGGCGTGTGTCAGCACGGAATCGATGGCGTTTTGGATTCCCAGAGTGACGTCCGCCGTAGTGAGGTGTTTTGCGGATGCGAGGACCTGCCCTCGACGCGAACCCTCTGACAGATCGAGGAGGACTGCATCGCTGGTAAACGTTTCTTGAGTCCGCGGAGTCAGGTGTGTCCAAATCAGGTACGCACGTATTTGTTCCTCCTACGTCAACACCTAACCGCAGAATGGATTGCACTGAACTCATTTATGGTTCTAGGACTGCTGGTATCGTTCGAGACGAGATAAAAGCTAGGCGACTGCGATAAGGATGGTCAAGATGGGGACCGAACCCTTATCCGTGGTGGTTTGGCACGACCAAATTAGCAGGATAAGCGAAATTGAGCTTCGATTCGTATTCAGCGCTACTTAGGAGTTATAAGTAGTCATGTTACTTGAACGATAGCTTGCGCTATTGGGCGTAGATTGTGATTCGTGACCAGCACAGCTGGGTCATCGACACTACCTACATAAAGATATTCAGCGACTTCTAAACGATCCGTCAGCTGAGTACCGGACTCGAGTGATCATTGCGATCACATCTGACCGCGCGCATCAATGTGAATTGACCACGTAAGCACGTGAGCCTTACTAGTAGTGGTCATCTGAACGCAAGCAAATAGACATAAAAATAATGGACTCACCAATACATAAAAGTACTAGTAGGGCTGCTCAATTCTAAAAGTTCGCGTTCACTTGGGATCCGAGCACCGTAGTGCCAACACTTGGTGTAGTAAATTATCTGCAAGCAGTTTGAAAGTATATCCTAAACCTCAGCAAGACTCCTAAACCTCGTCATTCCTAACCCTCAGCAGAGCTGACCCTTATCTCAGCCAGCAATGTACAATCAAGTGCCCATTTTTGCGTGAGAAATGATTATATTATATTCACGAACATACTACATATGATGTACTCTATGAAAATGGTTAGGAAAAGGTTCAGGAATGTTAGGGTTAGACCAGACGAGAGTTAGAAATGTAAATGACGAGGTTTAGTGAGGTTTGGGATGTGCTTTAAGACTGCTTGTATATACCAAGTGTTGGCACTGCGCGCCGTAAGGTTTAGGTACAAGTCCCGTTTAGGACAAGGTTTGGTGACACTTAGTGGTGCTTGAATCCAAGTGAACTCGAACTTTTAGAATTGAGCAGCCCTAGTACCACCAGACTTTGACGCAAATTTACCAACGGTGGATTATCGTCGGAAAGAGCAAATATCTGACGATATTCAGGCAAATAATCGCCAATATCCCAACGAGCCAAAAATCATCAGGATGAGCCCTTATTTGACGCTTTTCAATGGCAAAAAAATTGTCATTCTCCCTAATTATTCACCTGTCAAAAAGTTTTCCGTGTGTAGCCTAATACAGCATATTCCCCTGTGATGCACCTCCTTGCTCCTTCTGCAACGATCAGAGCCTTCCGTGGCAAGCCTGTACTGCTGAGCCAGCCCCCGAGCATCCAGACGAGCCCATTGAAGCTATTTTGATGTGTGGTTTGACCCTTGGACATCAACACAACCATCTCCAATTCCATGCATCAGTAAAATACCACATTACTTAAGCTGCCTTAAACAGACTTAACTCACACTTAAGTGACTTTGCAGAAGTTGACACACTTTGCCAAAATTTCAACTTCAACATGTTCAGAAAAAAATTGTTTGATCATATTAACATACATATTTTATTGTAGTTTGCACTGAAAAAATCAAGATATGCCAAGTGAATGTTGCAGGAGAGAGCAAACAGTTTTCAGCCAAGTTAGCCCAGTTGATTAAGTAATGTGGTATTTTACTGATGTGCCTCCTCAGAAGCCTTGGGTTGCTTCACACAGTGTGCTGGGCCAGGACATGAGTCCGGAAGAGAGTCATAGGGCTGGGGACAAGGCTGTGCACAAGCAGAAGCTGGATGATGGAGCTGGGGATGTGTCAACAGCCTCCAAATGCAGTAGGAAGGCTCAAATGCAGTAGGAAGGCTCCAATGCAGCCATGAACCACAGGTGGGTTCAAAAACCCATTTGCAGCACTTGAATCCATATTAGCATCTCTGGTTGGTCATAAGACAGTGCTGGTAGCTCACCTAGTTCCTCTGGAGTCCATCCCTCCTCATCCACTGCAGTCATTTGATGCTATGTTGCCACAGGACCAACATTATGATGCATATATGCATCCTGATGTAATGAACATGGAGCCAACGTTGTCAGAAGGAAGCTGTTAGAGACCATGCTCGGATGGAGAAGTGGAGGGGTCGGGGCTTGGCTTCAGCTCTTGCACTGCACCCTTAGCCGAGTACGTGCCCCGAATTTGGAGCAGGTCTGACAATGTCCAACGATAGGATGAGTGGACCACTTAGGTCCACTTTGGTGGGTCAGGAAGTAAGTGCTGCTAGTGGTAAGCCAACTAGGAGTGGAGCGGAGGAGGTGGAGGAAGTTTATTGGGATGGAGGGGAACAAGGGGATTGATTAGTCGAGTCAGAGAAGTAAGAGTGAATACTTAGAGTGCGGCTCTAAGTCGGAGCGGAGAATCGGAGGTGACGACAAGGTATACTTGTGTCCAGAGAGGGAGCAAAGTCCTATGGAGAATTCCCACTAGTAGAGACAGTGGGAAGACAAGTAATATTAAGACTGGGGAGTAGCTAAGTACAGGATATGTTTTATATACTTCTATGTAGGAGGCAGTGATTAGTTAGTCCTTGGTATGAGGCTATGTAACTAGTATACAATTTGTAAGTGAACACAGGTGAAAAACATAAGTCGGGGCAGATATCAATATGTACGCATCAGATCAGTTATTCAAGTGGTTATAGGAAGTACTGGTGATCCGGGAAGTAAGTACTATGTGCAAATGGGGAAAGTATATACCTAAATGGGGAAAGGAGATTTACAGTAGAATGGATGATGTGGAAGTCAACCAATGAGGCAGTCAAGCGGAGCCGTAGGAGCCAATGCAGGAGTCAACTGGGACGAGCAGAGGGTGAACAGAGCGGAGGTGGTAGGAAAGCGGGAGAAGTATGATTGTCGGGTGGAGTGGATATCAATAAGCGGAGTGGTTGGATCAGGTATATGACAGAAGCAATCAGTCATCTGGACCTGCAGACATACCCATTGATCCTACACTTGAGACACCACACAAGTTAGACATGCTGTCACTGATACAAAGCTACAACCCAGACATTGAGAGAATGCTGCTTCCTGCTACAAATGAATGAATCCCATCTATGTTACATCAGGAAAAAGTGTTCTGACTGGTAGCACCACGCCAACGCTATGCTGTGCTTGGGAGTTTCAGTAGCATCTGGTAGCTGATCTTGTAGCACCTGGGCAATAGTAGCCATAGACCTATGTTCCATAGTTGTAGGTAGGCAATCAGACAATGCACAGACCTATGTACAACAACCAAACTACATGTGCAACCACACCACACTTGCGCACCGAGGAATGAGGACACTTTTATGACAAATGCTGTATTGTATCAAATAAGTTAAAATTAATGTAAGGATTCACATAAAAATCGTTGGCAAGCTCAAGCACATCACCGATTCTTCCACCTTGCTTGATCCAAACCTGGGCATCAGATGGGCCACTTGCAAAAGATCTTGAACACTGACCATGGCTGAAAAATGATGTTGGTTACAAGTTGACCGTGCGAGCTGATAGAGCTTTGTCATGGGTTGTGGCTCATGCAGTGGGCGGAACCATTCAATGTATGTGAGCAGGTGACTGAAGTGACCATAGTGAGATGGCAACTTAAAAATAGCATGTATCTGTGTAACTCACAAGCCTGCAAGTGTTTAATAAGGACAACACTTCGAAGCAGGAGCTGATAGACATACAATCAAGACCTGTACCAATCTCCCACAACTCACGATCTTCGACAACAAATGCCACATCAAAGTGTGCAGGTGAAGCTGGCTTCTGACAGTTGTGGTTGGGAATAGCTGGATGTGCTCAAAGCCGATTGAACTGTTTGAGGTCACTGATATGATTCTGTTTAGGGAGCAGAAGCAGAACAGATTTGAACATGTCAAACCAATCATACTTGCTGGCAGAAACTGATGAACAGGGAAAGCAATGGGTGAGGAATGTTTGAAGGATGGGTACAAAGTTGATGGCGCCAAAAGCAGTTTGAAGATGAGGGACAGACACATTCAAAAAATGGCAGCTCTTGGCCACATGGTAGCCATGCAAAGCAAGCACACCAGAAGGGATGAACTAAGATAATAATGAATCTTGACTCCCACCATCCAAATTGGCAACCTCATCCTCCTCATCATGATCCTCAAGTGCATCTAAGTTGAGTGGGCATTCATGTTGTGAGGTGATCCATTCAAGGTAGATTCTGTGGCGAAATATGGCCTCTTGAACTTCGAGCCAGTGAGTCATTTGTGCTATATAATCCACTTTGCTGCTCACCTGATAAGCATCTCACACGTAGTTGATATGTAATCGTTCAGGGCTTTCTGAGTTGAAACCATCCATGCTGCTGTCATATACTGGATCCGAGCACCTCCAATACCACCTGTGAACATCTCCACTGCTGGTCTGACTCCCTGTTTCCCCATCCGCTCCATCCCTCCTTCTCCAACAATGCACAAAGTGGATCTCAGCAGGACTACCCCTGCTACCTCCGCCCAACTCTACTCCACTCCTCCGACACTACCCCTATTTCCTCCGACACCATATCCCTACCATCCGACCCTATCTGGAGCTCTGCTCCTCCGCTCTGTTGGTCCACCCAATCCTATTCCTACTCCCTCCACCATCTCCGCTTTTCTGACCCACTTGGTTCCTCCAGTTTCTCTCGTATCAGTCTGCCCGACTGCCTCACCGGTCCACTTCTAGACTAGGAACCACTCAACTGGTCCTACCTCCTTTTGGTATCATAGTTCCTCCTTTTGGATCACTGGTAATCCCTATACCCGATGTGGGTACAACAAGTGCAGCAGCGAGAAATCAAACTACTACAAAGTTGGGTCTTTGCTGCCTGCTGCCTTGCTTGAGAACAAGCGCATTCGACCCTAAAGGGGATTGCTACTGGGGAATACTAGTCTCTGTCTAAAGTGACCCTACAGGATGAAAGATCTGCAAAAGCAGATGAAGCAGATAGGATGCGAAATGTACAGATTCGTCGGATGGAGTGGATGATACTTGCAGATCGGACGGGATGTGAATCAAAGTCGAAGGAAGTTCATTAAAGGTTGGATGGATAGTGAGTATAAGTCAAAGCAATCTTCTGGTAAGGTGAAGGAAAAGTGGGAGGAAGTTACATGAAGTAAGTACTTTCTGAAAACTTCTATGCTTATAGGGTACAGTATTTTCAAGGAACACTTGGTATAGGTAGTGAGTCTAGACTGTGCCATAAGCTATCCGGAAAATAGTGGAGTGTGAGAGGATATGTCTGTGTTCAGTCAGTAACAAGAAAAAACATGTGAGTATGTACCAATGAGGTAGAATGGATGTGGACAGAATGGATGTGGCGGATGTGTCATATACCTGATCCGACCGCTCTGTCAATATTAATATCCGCTCTGCCTGACATCCTACTTCCCCTGCTATCCTACCACCTCTGCCCCATCCACCCTCTGCCCATCCCAGTCAGCTCCTGCATCGGCTCCTATGGCTCCGCTCGACCGCCTCATTGGTTGCCTTCTGCACCATCCATTCTACTGTAAATATCCTTGCCCCATTTAGGTATATACTTTCCCCATTTGCACATAGTACTTACTTCCCAGATCACTGGTACTTCCTATACCCACTCATCTAACTGATCTGACACGTACATATTAATATCCCCCCCAACTTATGTTTTTACTTACAAATTGTATGCTTGGTACATAGCCTCCTACCAAGGACTAACCAGTCACTGCCTCCTACTTAGAAGTATATAAAACATATCCTGTACTTAGATACACCCCAGTCTTAATATTACTTGTCTTCTCACAGTCTCTACTTGTGAGAATTCTCAGTAGGACCTTGCCTCCTCTGGACACAAGTTTCATCTTGTTGTCACCTCCAACCTTCCACTCTGACTTAGAGCAGTGCTCTAAAGTCTTCCCCTGTCATATCCCATACCTGTTAGGTACCGTGCCAGCTCAAGAGGCAGAGGGGTCGGGGCTTGGCTTCAGCTCTTGCACTGCGCCCTTAGCTGAGTATGTGCCCCGAATTTGGAGCGGGTCCGACATTGTCCAACGGTAGGACAAGTGGACTGCTTGGGTCCGCTTTGAGGGTTGGGGAGTAAGAGCTGCTAGCGGTGGACCGACTAGGAGCGGAGCGGAGAAGGCGGGGAATGATGCAGAGGGTGGATAGGAACCAGGGAGATATTTTGATAGGAGCGGAGATGGCGGAGGATAATGCAGAGGATAGGAAAAGGGGTGATAGGAGGATATTGATAGGGGCGGGGTAATAAGGGAAAGACTTAGAGCATGGCTCTAAGTCGGAGCGGAGGGTCGGAGGGTCGGAGGTGACAACAAGTTGAGACTTGTGTCCAGAGGAGGCAAGGTCCTACTGAGAATTCTCACAAGATGTAACTGCGAGAAGACAAGTAATATTAAGACTCAGGAAAAATATCTAAGTACAGGATATGTTATATACTTCTATGTGTGAGGCAGTGATCAGGATAACTATGTAGTAAAGCTATGTACCAAGGATATAGTTTGTAAGTACTTTACATATGCGAAGACATAAGTCGGAGCGGATATCAATATGTATGCGTCGGATCAGCGATCGAGTGGTAATAGGAATTACCGGTGATCCAGAAGTGAAGGTCTATGTACCAAAAAGGAAAGCATATACCTAAAAGGGGAAAGAGGTCCAGTTGAATGGAGAGATTATGGAAGGGGACCGGTCGAGCGGTTGAGTGGACGCGTAGGGCAGAATGCGGATTTGTGATTGGGCAGAGTGGAGGATGAATGGAGTGGAGGGGGTCAGAAAGCGGAGCAGATATTGATATGGGAGTGGTCGGATCAGGTATATGACAATACCTCCGGATCCGGAATTCCAGATCTACTCCATTTAAGTCCAGTTCTCTGTCCTGCTATTCCACCCAGTGCTCCACCTTCATCTCTGCACTCACCCCTAACTTCTTTTAGATTAGCTATTGCTCCGGTTACCGGTTATGTCCTATTCCGCTATGCTTACTGATCCGTCCATTCTTACTTCATTTCCAACTTCACTGCTTTGATCCATTACACTTACTAATAGACTTTCCACATGCTTCATACATAGCCCTTACCTTTGCTGACTGATTTACTTACATGATACCTACAGTATATAAACCCCTGTAATACTCCAGAACTCCTCAGTTCAAATATCATCTTAGTTCTGCTCATTCCTGCAATATCCGGACTTGAGTCTCATCTCTTGTCCACCTCTGAGTCTTAGGGGTTAAACCTTAGGACTACTTCTCCGGCTCTACCTTAGGGTAGTCTAACCTCTGTTCAGTTTCTACTCTGGACTTCTGTGGTAGCCTTACTCCATCCCCGCATAAACCTTCCAGAGTTCCACCGAACTCCACTGACATTTGTCCTCCAGAACTCCCTGGACTTCCGTCAGACTTCTCCTCTGTCCCCCAGAAATTAAAGGGCACGTACTTGGGTAAGGGGCGCAGCGCACAAGCTGAAGCCGAAGCCCTTTGAGCAACCTCTCCCTTGAGCACGACCTTAACACAGACTAACAGTCAGGTGAGGCAATACAAGAGAAACTGGAGGAACCAAGTGGGTCGGAAAAGCGGAGATGGTGGAGGGAGTAGGAGTAGGATCAGTCAGACCAATGGAGCGGAGGAGTGGAGCTCCAGATAGAGTCGGAGGGTAGGGATATGGTGTCGGAGGAAATAGGGGTAGTGTCGGAGGAGCAGAGTGGAGTCAGGCAGAGGTAGCAGGGCTAGTCCTGCTGAGATGTACTTTGTGCATTGTCAGAGAAGGAGGGATGGAGCGGACAGGAAAACAGGGGGTCAGAAAAGGGGTGGGGATGTTCACAGGTGGTATTGGAGGTGCCCGGATCCAGTATATGACATGTTGCCAGGAAGTTCAACATCAGAAAGGTTTTGTGAGCCATGGGTAGTACTTCGATTGCTAGTTTGAAGGTTTTTAGGGGCAAGAAGGGTGGCTTCAGGAGTGGGCAGGCTGGGTGCTAATGTTGGTTGTGGGACAGTGGGCTGGGTGTCATTGGCAACACATTTGGCAGCCTGCGCAACACAGAAGGCAGTGATAGCCTTTGTTTGAGAGGAGTACAGCCTGCTCAGAGTGCTCCAGGAGTGCAGCAGTTGGTTTAACTTTGCACACTGGATGTACTACACATGGCTCATCTTCACTGTCTGTATGGACCGTTCTGACCATGATATTTTCACAGAAAGGACAGCAACATACTAGTACGGTAGGCATGATACCTTTTATCTCAATATGTCCATCAAAATTGTGCACACTTTGTTGGAATCTGATCCATCTGAGAATGAGCAGGATCAAATCCAACCAATTATGGGCAAGCACAACTGTCATATCCCATACCTCCATATCTGGAATTCCGGATCTCCCCTACGAAAGTCCACTTCCCTCATCCTATTCTCCATCCAGTGCTCTGCTTTCATCTCCAGGCTCACCCCTATCTCCTTTTAGAATAGCTATTGCTCTGGCTACCGGTTATGTCCTTTCCACTTTGCTTACTGATCCATCTGTTTTTACTTCATCTCCAACTTCACTGCTTTGATCCATTATGCACTTACTAATAGACTTTCCACATGCTTCGTACATAGCCTTTACTTTGCTGACTGATTTACTTACATGATACCTACAGTATATAAACTCCTGTAGTACTCCAGTACTCCTCAGTTCAAATATCATCTTAGTTCTGCTCATTCCTGCTTCTCTGGACTTGAGTCTGATCTCTTGTCTACCTCCGAGTCTTAGGGTTAAAACCTTAGGACTAAATCTCCGGCTCCACCTTAGGGTAGTCTAACTCTGTTCCACTTCTACTCCGGACTTGTCCGTAGTAGTCTTGCTCTGCTCATTCCTAGCCTTCCGGAGTTCCGCCGAACTCCCCCTACGTCTGACCTCCGGACTTCCCCAGAATTCCATCAGACTTCCCCTCTGCCTCTCAGAAATTAAAGGGCACATACTTGGGTAAGGGGCACAGCACATGAGCTGAAGCCGAAGCCCTTTGAGTAATCTTTCCCTTGAGCACGACCTTAACAGCAACCCAAAATGAGATGAACAAGTGATGCATCTGACATCGGCTGAGTGTTCTTGATATTGCATTGCTGTCTTAAGCATTTGTTAGATTTGCGGAAGAGTAGCAATGGTTAGACAGAAATAGATATAGCAGATAGATTTGTACCTGACTTGCGGATGAGTCTGTAACAGACAATGTGATCATACAAAGCTGCGGCTTGGGCTGTGTCCAGGCTGTGACTTTGGCCTGGCCTAATCAGGCCCAGCTTGGCCCTGCCCATGGCCTGAAGCCAGGCCATGCACATCACTAATCACTGCCATCTTACTTAGAGCATATAATACCCTGTACTTAGTCTGTATTCCTCAGTCTTAATATTACATTGTCCCTACCAGTTTCTACTGTGTGGATTCTCCACAGAACCTTACTCATCTCCAGACAACAAGTCTTGTCTTGTTGTGACCTCCACTCCTCCACTTTCTGACTTAGAGCCATGCATCAGGAAAAAGTGAGGCTACAGGGTAGCGCTATATCGCCTATGTTGCGCGTAGTCAAGTAGCTACCCCCCCCTCTCTGGAACTGTTGGTAGCACTGTGTTGATGCAATATAGCTTGTGATAGCACCCAATTGCCGTGGAGTCAAGTAGCCACATCACATGAGTAGTGCTAAATTGCACTCAGTAGCATAAGTCACACATGCAATTGTCAGCAGTATCAGTTCATAGTTGCTAGTAATTTCATATAATCTTTCGATGAAAATGAAAATCATATAAAATTCTTGAGCAAATGGCAAGCCATTGATACATAATGATCCTACTACTCATCATCCCCGGAATCACTAAAGACACCCCCATGGTCATTGTACTCTTTGATGGCGGCATCAAATGTGCTACGTGCCATGGTGCAGCCAGTGTCGTGACCAAGTGGGTCTGCCTTTGAATGGACGCTAATGAATGAAAGTAAGAAAAAATCAATTAGATATCATCCCCAGCTTTGACATGTCACATACCAGCCACTGTCATGAAGATGTGACAACAACTTTGGAAGCAGGCCTTGAGCCTTGGTATGCTCATCAAAATCTGTGAGGTTATTGAGATGCTCATCGAGCACACCCTGATACTCATCCACGGTGAACATCTTGTTTGATTGAGCACCGGTGCTCCACTCGTCAATGCAGCTTTCAATCTAACAACAGACATCATTAGAATTTAGCACTCGAACTTCAACATGGCACATAAAAAATGTACTGCAGTCAAGAGCAATGTGAGCCCAACCTCTGGGAATGGTTTGTAGAACTCAGGATATAGCACACCTTCATCTTTCTTATCACAAAACCACATTGTATTCACCGCCTTCTGGATGATCTTTGAACCATACAATCCTTTGTTACCATCAGCAGAGCAAGTCTGATACTACAATCAGCGACTGACACCAAAAAAGGATGATTACTTACCTTATAAACAAAAGCGAAATTCTTCTTGAGCTCCCGCGTGAGCATAATGCTGCGATCAATCACGAATTGCTTTGTACTTGTCTCAAACCCATACTCGTCCGCAATGTATGGCTGGACTTTACTCTTGACCTCGCCATGAAAGTGAGAGCCTTGGGAGGTGATCTACACAGTAGCACATTTAGAGAGATCCTCTATCAGAAAAATCACATACCATTTTAATGATTTCGGCATCGTAAGCAACACAAGTCTGCAACCTCTTACATGCCTCATTCCATGCTAACTTCACCCAAGTGACCTCCTGCATACGATCAGGCATAGCTCCCTCCATGCAGAGATGGCCACAATATAGTGCCCAAGCAACACTGAAGATTGTACGAACTGAGGGTTCATAGTCAGCAGCCTTTGGTCGCCCCCTGCTTTCATGGATCTTGACAGCCTTTCAAACTTGCCCATCACCATCGTTGTCACTGTCCGATGTACAGCGGTGACATTTGCCTAGACCTTCAACACCAGGTGTCAGGGACCTACTAGTGGTACTACCTTCGTCCATAGGTTCACCATCCATCTCGAAGTCTGCCAGTCCTGCAATAGCGTCATCAAATAGATCTTCATCAGTAGGGCTGGGAGAGTGAGTAACAATGTGGTTGAGACCCAAAGCAGGGCGGGAAACACCTACAAGCAAATCAATTGCATTGAATCAACATAGATATGAGATACTTACCATGAGACATTGCAACTACAGGACTATGTGCTTGCTCGGCAAGAACAGCATCACGTAGGCACAAAAGCTCGGCAGCCTTTTCAGGTGTCAAAGTGTTGGGGCGTGGTGTCTTCCCCATAGAAATCCTGTGTGGCGCAGGGGGCACTACACTTTTACGTGCAACTAAGTTTTCCCTCACCGGTGTCAAGACACTTTGACTCGTAAACTACATATGCAAGTGTGATCAAGCCTGACGTGCATAAGCAAACAAAGGCTCACCCCAGGGTCATGAACTGACGGAGCAACAGACCCCTGTGGAGGGGTGTCAGAGAGTGCTAGTGAAACATTGATGGCATCAGCAAGGTAAAACAATGACAAAACATTCACCCACCTGTACATCTGTCTTTCTGGTATGCCTCACGTTCGGCAGCCTTGCTGGCCTTTTGGCAAGCCTTTTCTTGGCGTTCCTGGGCTTTATCGACCTGCTGGCATTGATGATTTTCTTTGTCCTTGTGAGTCTCAGCTTTGAATTACGACTTGATCAACAGTGGCAATAAAAAATCGGAGAAGGTCAACTTACCAACATATTGAGCCCTCTCAGTAGGTCGGCAATCACGGCAGCTAGCAGCATGCTCAGCAGCAGTGGATTTCACAGATGAAGACATTAGTAGTTCTGTGTAGATCAACCAGATCAGATCAGATGGGGGATCAGAAGAACGCAGAGAAAAACAGACATGCCTATTTATGATCTACCGACAATGCCCGACAGTATTGGATGATGGGACTGCCGATTCGGGATTTCAGTCCGACACATAGGCTGAGTTACTAGAGCAACACCAAAACAAATACAAAAATAACATACCTCTTGCTGGACAGCCTCCATAATGTTGCGGACAACCCAAAAACATTGCTGTAATTTTTGTCTCAAAGAACTGGCCCGACAGAAAGATGTCTCCTTACACATTCAAAACACCCCAACATGTCAGCAACAATGGGAGCTCTTGGTCTCAAGTCAGCAAAACACTGCACCTAAACAGCCAGACGAGCAACATAAATCAGGTCCAGCAACACCCCCAGAATATGAATATGAAATACCTGAAGATCTTGACTACAAATTTCAACGATGAGCCGAGTATGAGCCTGATGAAGCCCTGCAATCAAAACAGGCTCGAGTGGAAGATGTAGCTGATGAAGAAGAGCCTGAAAGATTTGCCAAGGTGTTCCCACACCCTGCCGCTGAAGTTTTAGGGGTTGGCCAGACAGCATTTGAAGAAATTCGGGAGGATCAAATTAACATGGGTCTTGAAGCGAATCCATGGGCACCATTCAGCAATGAGGAAGAATGGGGCCTTGCAGAGTGGCTTGCGAAGAGAGTTAACCAAACAGCAACTGACAAATTCCTGAAACTTGCCATTGTAAGCCTACCACATGTTTGCGAATCATCCGTCTCACGACGCAGCTACACAGACCAAAAATCGCACTCGGCCCAGCTATACAAGTAACTATACATTCCGAAAGAAGCTTGACAAGCTTCCAAAAGGGCCTGGTTGGATGTGCAATATTGTGACATTGACTGGAGATCGAGTGGATGGGAATCAGGAGTTCCTCACCAAACAACACAAACTATGGTGTTGTGATCCTGTAGAGTGTGTGCGTGAGCTGATGGGTAATCCCACATTCAAGGATTACCTTGCATACCTGCCCAAGAAAGTCTACATGGATCCTGAAGGGAAGACATGGGTGTATGATGAGATGTGGACAGGTGACTGGTGGTGGAACATGCAGGTTAGTCAAGTGAAGCCTTGAATACGAGGGTTGAATTCGGAGTCAGCTTATCATGATATAGGAACACCTTCCATCTGGCGCTGTGGTGGCGCCTGTGATCCTCACCTCTGATAAGACAAATCTTACCCGTTTTCATGGAGATAAAGCTGCCTGGCCAATCTATCTGACTATTGGTAATATCAAGAAGCATATCCGCCGTCAGCCTTCTAAGCATGCGACAGTGCTGATAGGATACCTACCAATCTCGAAGATGCTGCATTTTAAGGATGATGAAGGACGGCAACTTGGTCGCTATTGACTGTTTCACAACTGCATGCGGTTAGTGATGGAACCACTCCTTGATGCGGGTCATCGTGGCATCAAGATGATCTGCGCTGATAGGAACATCTGTCACATTTTTCCGATCCTTGTGGCATATATTGCAGATCACCCCGAGCAGTGCCTTATTGCATGTTGCAAAGAAAACCACTGCCCTCGTTGTGTTGTGGGAACAAAACAACGAGGAGACCACATTGACTCACCTCTCCGCAATGTCACTGAGACCAGAGCAACTCTCAAACGACATCAAAATGGTGAAGACCCTCACCTTTTTGAAGATCACGGTCTGCGGGCGATTCATTATCCATTCTGGGCATATCTCCCCTACACCGATATTTTCACATGCATCACTCCTGATATTCTCCACCAGCTCCATAAGGGAGTCTTCAAGGACCACATCGTTAGTTGGTGTGCTACCATCATCTCTGATGCCGAGTTTGATGCACGATTTCAAGCCATGTCTGAATTTCATGGTCTTCGTCATTTCAAATGTGGCATCTCAAATGTCTCACAGTGGACTTGCACTGAGCATAAAGAGATGCAGCACGTTGTTTTGGGTGTCATTGCGGGTGCTGTTGAACCTCATGTGTTCCAGGCTGCACGTGCTATTCTCGACTTTATTTATTATGCTCAATACCACGCTCACATGGACACAACACTCACGCGAATGCAGGAAGCACTTGATGTGTTTCTGTCATATCCCATACCTCCAGATTCGGAATTCCGGATCTACTTCATAAAAGTCCGGTCCTCCGTCTTACTTTATGTCCTATTCCGCTATGCTTACTGATCCGTCCATTCTTGCCTCATTTCCGACTTCACTGCTTTGATCCGTTATACTTAGTAATAGACTTTCCACATGCTTCGTACATAGCCCTTACCTTTGCTGACTGATTTACTTACATGATACCTACAGTATATAAACCCCTGTAATACTCCAGAACTCCTCAGTTCAAATATCATCTTAGTTCTGCTCATTCCTGCAATATCCGGACTTGAGTCTCATCTCTTGTCCACCTCTGAGTCTTAGGGGTTAAACCTTAGGACTACTTCTCCGGCTCTACCTTAGGGTAGTCAAAACTCTGTTCTATTTCTACTCCAGACTTCCGTAGTAGCCTTACTCCGTCCCCGCATAAACCTTCCAGAGTTCCGCCGAACTCCACCGACACTAAGTCCTCCGGAACTCCCCGGACTTCCGTCGGACTTCCCCTCTGTCCCCCAGAAATTAAAGGGCACGTACTTGGGTAAGGGGTGCAGCGCACGAGCTGAAGCCAAAGCCCTTTGAGTAACCTCTCCCTTGAGCACGACCTTAACAGTTTCATGCGAACAAGACCGTCTTCATTGAGCTCAGCCTTTGCAAGCACTTCAACATACCAAAGGTTCATTCAATGTGCTACTATGTGCAGTCCATCTGATCTTTGGGAAGTGCTGACGGTTTCAACTTGGAGAGCCCTGAATGCTTGCACATTGACTATGCGAAGGATGCTTACCAGGCGAGCAGCAAGGTTGATTATATTGCACAGATGACACACTGGCTCGAACTTCAAGAAGCTGTGTTTTGACACTGTATCTACCTTGATTGGGTTGCCACCCAAAGCCAAAAACCTCTTGCTGACTATGACTTAGACACACTTGAGGATGAGGAGGATGAGGACAAGGAACAGGAGTTTGCAGATTCAGATAGTGTGATGCACTGTCACACTCTGGATGTATTGCCATCCCAGTTCATTCCATCAGGTCTATTAAAGTTGCATGGCTATTGGGTTGTGTTAGGTACCGTGCCGGCTCAAGAGGCAGAGGGGTCGGGGCTTGGCTTCAGCTCTTGCACTGCGCCCTTAGCCAAGTACATGCCCCGAATTTGGAGCGGGTCCAACGTTGTCCAACAATAGGATGAATAGACCGCTTTGGTCTGCTTGAGGGTCGGGAAGTAAGAGCTGCTAGCGGCGGGCTGACTAGGAGTGGAGCGGAGAAGGCGGGGGATGATGCAGAGGGACAAGGGAGAATATTGGATAGGGGTGGAGTATATGGAAAAGACTTAGAGCACGGCTCTAAGTCGGAGCAGGGGATCAGAGGGTCAGAGGTGACAACAAGTTGAGACTTGTGTCCAGAGGGGGCAAGGTCCTACTGAGAATTCTCACAAGATGTAATTGCGAGAAGACAAGTAATATTAAGACTAAGGGAAAATATCTAAGTACATGATATGTTATATATTTCTATGTATGAGGCAGTGACCAGGATAACTATGTAGTAAAGCTATGTACCAAGGATATAGTTTGTAAGTACTTTACATAGGCGAAGACATAAGTCGGAGCGGATATCAATATGTACGCGTCGGATCAGCGATCGGGCGGTAATAGGAATTACCGGTGATCCAGAAGTAAGAGTCTATGTACCGAAGGGGAAAGTATATGTCTAAAAGGGGAAAGGGATCCAGTTGAATGGAGAGGTTTATGGATGGGGGCCAGTTGAGTGGTTGAGCGGAAGCGTAGGGCGGAATGCGGGTTTTGTGATAGAGCAGAGTGGAGGATGGATGGGGTGGAGGGGGTCGGAAAGCGGGGTGGATATCAGTATCGGAGCAGTCGGATCTGGTATATGACAGGTTGCCAAAACATGCCCTTTCCTCAACATCTCCACATCTCATCTGCAAACAGCTTTCGGTGCCATCAACTTCATACCTGCCCTGCAAACATTCCTCACTCACCACTTTCCTCATTCATCCATCTCTCCCAGCCAGTATGATCGGTTTGATGTGTTTAAATCTGTTCTACTTCTTCTCCCTTGGCGAAATCACATCAGCGATGTCAAGCGGCTGAATAGGATTCGAGCTCATCCTGCTATCCCCAATCGCAACCGTCACAAGCCGCTGTCACCATCACATTTTGATGTTGCATTCATCATTGAAGACCGCCAGTTATGGGAGAGCGGTACAGGTTTGATGGTATGTCTTGCAATCATACTCAAGGCATGATGCTAACGCCAATGCAGGGTTATGGCTCACTGTTAAGGTCGTGCTCAAGGGAGAGGTTACTCAAAGGGCTTCGGCTTCAGCTCGTGTGCTGCACCCCTTACCCAAGTACATGCCCTTTAATTTCCGGGGAACAGAGGGGAAGTCCGACGGAAGTCTGGGGAGTTCCGGAGGACTTAGTGTCGGTGAAGTTTGGTGGAACTCCAGAAGGTTTATACTGGGACAGAGTAAGGCTACTACGGAAGTCCAGAGTAGAAACTGAACAGAGTTTAGACTACCCTAAGGTAGAGCCGGAGAAGTAGTCCTAAGGTTTAACCCCTAAGACTCAGAGGTGGACAAGAGATGAGACTCAAGTCCGGATATTGCAGGAATGAGCAGAACTAAGATGATATTTGAACTGAGGAGTTCTGGAGTATTACAGGGGTTTATATACTGTAGGTATCATGTAAGTAAATCAGTCAGCAAAGGTAAGGGCTATGTACGAAGCATGTGGAAAGTCTATTACTAAGTGTAGCGGATCAAAGCAGTGAAGTCAGAAATGAAGTAGGAATGGACAGATCAATAAGCATAGCGGAAAGAACATAACCGGTAACCAGAGCAATAGCTAATCTAAAAGGAGTTAGGGGTGAGCGCGGAGATGAAGGCGGAGCGTCGGGCGGAATAGTAAGACAGAGGACCGGACTTTAATGGAGTAGATCCGGAATTCTGGATCCGGAGGTATGGGATATGACACTCACACAAATACATGCAATATTTAAATTACCATCTCACTACGGCAAATTTCCTCATCCCCTGGCTTATGTGGAATGGTTTTGACCTCTGCATGAGCCAGAACCCATGACCAACCTCTATCGACTTGCACAGTCAACTCATAACCAACGGTGTTTTGCAGCAGTCGTCAGTATTCAAGACCTTCTGCAAGGAGGTCATCTAATTCCCAGGTTCAGATCGGGCAAAGTAGACGTGTCGTGGATCAATGGTGATGTTCTTGAGCTCGCTGATGAGTTTTATGTCAATCCTTACATTAATTTTCACTTGTTTGACACTATGGAGCGCTTATAGCACATTTTAGAGCCAGTTTTACATCACGCGCGGAGAGAATTGTTCACATAGTCGCATTGTTATACATAGCACTTTGCATTGATGGAGTAGACTACCTATTGCTCGGGAATACCAGCCTATGACTACTGTGGCTATGGTGTTACATGTTTGTCTACCAGCAGCTACCGAGACTCTCAGGTGTTACATAGTCTTGGCGTGGCGCTATGAGTCAAAATGCTTTTTCCAGATGTGCTCTAAGACTTTTACCTCTTGCCCCATCCGCCCAATAAATTCCCTTCTAATTCTTTCCACCTCCTATCAACTTTCCTGCTCCATCCACCCACCTAACTAGTTGGCCCACCACTAGTAGCCTTTCCCCCTTCTACCCTCAGTCAGACCAAAGCAGTCCAACTGTCCTATCATCAGACAACATCAGCTCCATCTCAAATTTGGGGCATGTACTTGGCTAAGGGTGCAGCACAAGAGCTGAAGCCAAGCCCTGACCCCTCCACTTCTCCTTCTGAACATGGTATCTAACAGTGCATGGTAGAATACACTAGGCTAGTCACAAGCCTATTTGTCATCATATTGGATCACATCTGGATTTTTTGCCTTAGTGATTACCTGAACCTCAGAATCTGAAATCTGATCCTTGGACTGAGCTGTATCAAACAGAGGTGTGTGAGCTCTCCATCATATTACTTTGTTGGGTGTATGCAACACTCACTAACTATCAACTGACTATACAGTTATCCGTCAGTTCTTGAGACACTGTCACTCCTTAATACAAACACATCTCCCACATTCACAACACACTTCATAGCCTCAAAAATACATCTATAAGGATAATTGACCTTGCCTCTCACATGGTATCAAAATTTTTATGAACTTAATCAGTGAAATTGCTTTTGAGATATGTGTTTTCACACCCCGAAGCCTTATTCTGAAATGTTTTTTTGTTTTGCTTGATATATACATGGATCAGGACGGGCGCCGTTGCAAAGCTGTAAAACTTCAAGGCAATGGGCTGGTTCCGAGCTAGAACTGGGGGGAGATCGGATCTGCATTCCGCTGGAAGGGTGAGTGAGAGCACTGCGCGCAGTGCCGGCCAATTGGGCGATTGCATCGAAAACAAATTATAGAACTGGCGCCTCGGAAACCCAGTACTTACTGTACTTAGCTGTTATTGTACTCACTAGTTACGGCATGTAAAAGGAAATTTTCGATTCGCTGGATGCAACACGCGTGCAATGCGCAGCGTTCTCGAAGAACAGCACGCTGACCTCTTGAGACTTCTGGGATATATTTTCGAGGCAAGATAAGTTTGTTACCTCTACATGAGTAGAAGAATATTCTTCTGTGCATGCTTTCAACAAATAAATAGTACCATTCTGCCTATCAACATCTCGATACATTGGGTCGGGAGCACAAGTGTCATCCGCCCCGTTAAAGCGGAGCAGAATGACTAAGGGGCTTTACCCCAGATCCGAGTGCTTGATCCTGCAAGAAGTCAACTATTGCAGGCATACTCTTCGATCACAGACCGAGGCTGTGTGTACTTGCCCAGCGGCTTGTACGGAATATGTGTGAATCTATGCACATGGTTTCAATTATGACGAATGGCTCCATGAGAACGACCATGGTACATACCCAAAACCACCCGGCCCTCCCAGCGCAATACCACGTTCAGTACTGGTCCACTGGGGAGCCGCGGTGATTCCGACCACGAGAACCCGCAACCCGTATTTGTAGTCAGGCGTACCGAGAGCAGACCCATTTTGAGCATCGAGTACGGCGATTAGATCGGGAACAGTCGCGACCATCTTCACAATGATACATTTAGCACCGTCTTCAAAACAAAGGAGCATGCTCTCACAGTGGTCTTTGCATCATCCGCAGTATGTTCTGCATACAGGTTCTCGTTCTTGAATGGAATGGTGAGTTTGCCGGTGAAGCGCTCCATGGGACAATGAGGATCATCATCTACGTCGTCATCCACGGCCAGCGCGGTGATGACGACTTCTCCAATCGTATGACCCTTATAGACACTGAAGCAGATCAGCACTGTTGCCTGACAAGAGATCAAAATAAAATAAAACTGACCGCCTTCTCACATCGGTAATTTTGCCCATGAACAACACTTTTGCAGAATTGGAGCCGCCTACAGCGTCAACAATGATTGTCCCAATCCGAGACAAACTCGACTGTTTTCGAGCAAGTGCAATAGCTCTTCCAATGCGCCAGCTCAACGACACCGTATTCTTGATCATGGCGATATCCACATAGTCAGCCTCTAGAGGGCGACTGGCCAGTCCCACGTAGGTCCTAATGCACGCGATATCGTCCATGACCATCACGCATACTCATGACACATTTTGTCACTCACCCCATTTCAACACATGCCGCTCGTAACGAGGAATCGACGTCGATGTCACGCTTGGCCTTTGTCATGATCTGCAGACAATTCAATCGACCTCGACTTATCAGCACCTGAGAAGGAAACACACCATGATGCTCCCATGTCCACTCGATATGACACTCGGGAGCATCTTGGCTCCTTTGCCGCCGACATCGTAGACATTGGTCGTTGTTTGGTGCCACTTTCATCATCGTAAATTGGAGCATTCATTCAAGATCGGAATCATACTGCTCACAGTGGGGTATGCACGGCCCTGTATGGAGGTGACGATTTAGACAGCGGACCACGTGCCTGGTGTTACATACCATGAAGTCCCCATCTACGCAGGGTATATCGGAGTATTTCGTCGACCCCAGAATCATCTACAGCCATGTCAATAATCGCCTTCGCTTGACAGACAATAGATTCAACATACATTGATCATACCATTTGCACCCCCGATCTCCAGTGCGCAAAGCGCTTCTGGTTTCGCAAGCTAGAAGCCCAAATATTGTTAGAGCACTATGGTCAGTTCAGACCAGCCAAGATCGTATTACCCCTATCAGGGACCACAACTCCACGCTAGCTTCCTGATATCTAAGGACCATGTCAATTAGACCACGCTTTTCATCCACGCAGCAGAAAACTGACTCATTCCCAAGTAGCCTTTCAGAGGACACTTCTGGACTACCCATGCCTCCACCCCATCCAACCACTGCATTGGACGGAACTGACGAAAAGTCAATCACTCGTACTGTTTCACCTGACCTTACGAGCTCTCTGAGTTGCAGGAAACTATGGAGGGGAGACCCGCCGCCGCCGCATCCCAGTACATAGCAGCCATCTGCAATCCACTCCAGATCAACCTCAGACAAGAGCCATTCTCTCCCTTCGATCCTTGGCTTATACTCCAGAATGTCACTCGCACTACGCATGACCGGCGCCACAACGGCAGAGGCGGCGGCGGATGCTACCATTTGTGGCCGGGAGGCGGTCTCTCCGGTAGAAGCTTCAAGACGCAGCGGATCATCGACCTCCGTCCAACTTGGGCTGGCGACACCGCTCCAGTCTCCGGCGGCCTTGACATAGAAACGGCAACGTCCGCTGGTATAGGCGATCGGAATGACCTCGCTCTCTACTATGGCGACGCGGTGTGGATCCGCACCGGAAGCAATTGCTTGAGCGATAGCCCTGGCTTCCACATCAGCGCGAACCTGTATGATAGGTGTCGTGGATGTGTCTTCGAAGGAATCAATGATGCCTGATATCTGCAGATCGAGATTGAGTATCAGTGAGCAGAAGAAGTTCATTTCCGCATTACCTGGGCAATGGCAGCACCAACGGCGTTTGCAACCTCGAAGTGAGGGAATCTGTGAACCCGGCTGATGCCTGCGAGAATATCCGGAGCAAGGATGGACCCTCCGCCGACCAGATAGACTGGGACATCCTGGGAAGACGTTTTCATGACATCAAGGTAGTCCTGAAGCATCTTCTTGATAGCACTTTGAGCACCTTCGATGACCGACTGGCCGATCTTGGAAACGAGACTTTCGTCTCCAATGTTTGAAGCGCGACCTGCTGCAACAACCACGTCTGTAGCGGTCAGTGTAGAGCCACCAAACGCTAGAGATTCGGAGGTGATCCGAAGGCCAACAGAATCAGGACCAACAGTGACCTTCTTTGTGACCGGGTCCTCCCGGATGATGGAACCCCCGCCGAGGCCAATGCTAGAACACAGTCAATCAATTCGGTATCAATTCCCCGGAATACCGTACCTGGTGACATGTGGCATGGAGAAGTTCAGCAAAACTCCACAGAACTCGTGATGAGCTGCGGCTTGGCGAGGGAATCCGTTAGGTCTAATGGGCAGCGTCAGCCTGGTTGACAAACTTCTAAGCTGTCTTCACGAACAACAACATTCCAATATCTGTCTGAAAAAAGACAACAGTGAGCTTGTTGCCACGAATTTGAAGGGTGTCTCAGCGACATACCGTTGTGCCGCCGATGTCAACTACCAGTGCAGATTGCTTTGAGATGCCCGACTCCAATGAGGCCAAAAACGCTGCGCCGCGCATGGAATTCGTTGGGCCGGACGAGCTTCGAGGAAAATCATTAAGCGCTTTTGACAACCCTTGTCACCAAGACCTCCTAGAGAGGAACACGCACAATGTTCGAATAGGAAGACGTGCTGCCTGTGCGCAGCTGAGCAAGGTGCCATCATTGCTCGTGATGAAAACGGGGCACTGAAGCTCAAGTGCCTGGGCAGCCTTCCCGAACCCTATCACCGTCCTCTTCGCGTATCGCAGCAATGCGGCATTCAGGATAGACGCATTTTCGCGCTCCAGCAGCCCGATAGCGGCAACGTCCTTGGAGCATACGACGTCCATTCCCGGGACGCGCTTCCGCACGATCGCTGCGACTGTTTCCTCCTGTTGGATCTCGAAGTCGATGGGGGCGAACACCGAGGACACGACAACTGCGTGTATGCCCTGCAGATGATCTTAGTTGCACCCAACGTGGCCATCATCGTTTTCCGTACCTGGCGCTTGATTTCATCGCAGGCGGATTCGACTTGCGTAAGGACAACGGAAGCAATCTCACTTCCATCAATCTGCAAGCCCCCCGAGAGCAGGAAGTGGGGACCTTCGAGTACTGAGGGAAGCGCACGTCAGTACAGCAGGACATCATCGCATGTTCCACAGCAGCAACTCACGGTCTCGCAGCTCGTACGGAAAGCCTACAAATGGTGGGGTTCCATGCGTGAAAGGGCCGCACAGGCGAATGACCGCAACTCTGTCCAAACGCCGAGGATCTCTTTCCACCAACGCATTCACAAAGTGCTAGGATGCGGGCAAATCAGAAATACAAGCGATGCATGTGCCAAGGGAATCTCACTGTCGTGCCAATGCAGAGCGCTTGGATATTTGACTTGCTCTGGGCGTGTGTCAGCACGGAATCGATGGCGTTTTGGATTCCCAGAGTGACGTCCGCCGTAGTGAGGTGTTTTGCGGATGCGAGGACCTGCCCTCGACGCGAACCCTCTGACAGATCGAGGAGGACTGCATCGCTGGTAAACGTTTCTTGAGTCCGCGGAGTCAGGTGTGTCCAAATCAGGTACGCACGTATTTGTTCCTCCTACGTCAACACCTAACCGCAGAATGGATTGCACTGAACTCATTTATGGTTCTAGGACTGCTGGTATCGTTCGAGACGAGATAAAAGCTAGGCGACTGCGATAAGGATGGTCAAGATGGGGACCGAACCCTTATCCGTGGTGGTTTGGCACGACCAAATTAGCAGGATAAGCGAAATTGAGCTTCGATTCGTATTCAGCACTCCTTAGGAGCTATAAGTAGTCATGTTACTTGAACGATAGCTCGGGCTATTGGACGTAGATTGTGATCGTGACCAGCACAGCTGGGTCATCGACACTACCTACATAAAGATATTCAGTGACTTCTAAGCGATCCGTCAGAGTACCGGATTCGAGTGATCATTGCGATCACATCTGACCGCGCGCAATTGACCACGTAAACACGTGCGCCTTACTAGTAGAGGTCATCTGAACGCAAGCAGATAGACATAAAAATAATGGACTCACCAATACATACAAGTACTAGTACCTTGTCTGAGAAATAGATGGTGACGCATGTGAATATCTATAAAAGTAACATCGTGGGTGTACTTGGTTTGAACTACTACTGGCAGCAGGCCTCCGGATGATCGCTGTCAGAGGCTCGAACGTTCCACACGCGCAGCGCATGAAATTACAGGTCAATATATCTTAAGCCGCAGCATACCCTTGTCAGTAATTCGGCAGAACGCCAAGGGTGCAGAGGATCCGCGTTGGACGAAGGGTAGGGATCGAGACGTGCAAACGGCGACGAGGAACTTTCAGCTACATAACAGTGTCTTCTACATTCATTTTAGGAAGACCTGCGGAGGGAGAGGGGGCTACAAGAAGGACAATCGCTGTAGCTTTTGGTGGACCAGAAATTTGGATTGACAGTAGTTAAACGTTGATTCAAGCAACAGACTTGAACTAGTCAAAGAACCCGAAAGTATCCGTGGGAAATATATTCCAATTTTATATGAGCTTAGTTCGGTTAGGGCATGTTGATTTGGGGCGAGGCTGCGTCGCGTTTCTTGAGACTAACCATCAAGACATTGCAGTTTAATTTGATTGTCGACGGCCTGCGCAGGCATGGCCAGTCCATCAGATGACGGTCTCGCAGAAGTCCTACCAAATATGCCAGATTTCTCTGCGCCAGCCTTTTCTTCCGCAGGCCAACGCAAGTTTCGTCTCCAATTACTCCTCGACAGCAAGGAAAGGCAACTACAGCAGGCCGGAACTCTCGGTCAGCGGGTTCTTGCACAGCAGATAGAGCTCGAAGAGAAGATAAGGCAACTCCAGGAATTTGATGCCGAACGTGCAGAAGACGAGGAACTTGATACTGACGCGCGCGAACGCTATCGCGAACTTGCAGAGACCATTTCTGCCTGGGACGCGGAAAACGCGCAGCTATCCAGTGCTTTTGGTCAAAAAGTAAGTCCTTCATTTAAAAATTTTAGGCTAGCGCCTGTTATTGGTGATGCCACATGTACCACACGCCTCACCTATGAATTCCATAATACACCATGCGCTAACGTGTAATCTACTTATCTTTAGCGTCCTCCTACGCAGCAATCATCTCCAGTAATCTCAGTCAATGATCTTCCTCGGGAGGAGCCCGAGCGCTCCAAAGCTTCATCTTCCTCTGCTGCCCAGTCCCGTCGTGCTAAAAATGCTGCCCATCGCGCAGATGACGTCGGTAAGTTGCCCTGATTCTGTCCTGTTTTGCTTTCAATGCTCACCGTTTTCCTACCAGAATTTGCATTCGAGATCGGAAGCGGACTCCTTACCGAAGTACGACGGCTGCAGAGCCTCCTCGGTGAACGTGACAAGGCCATCCAAGACATGAAGGAGGAGAAAGACGATCTCGAAAAGACCGTCGAGTCCCTACGTACCGCGCTTCGATCACAAGAACAAAGCTCTGGTCCGTCTGTTTAGACTCTCCCCTGGCTTCACGAGACTCACTTGCCACAGACAAGTTCAAAGAGGAAAACTGGAACCTCGAAGTCACTCTTCAAGAATTTCGCACCCAGTTATCAGACTCGCAGTCCACAGTGGTGCGCCTCGAGGGCGAGCACAAGCGCCTCACGAAACTGCTCAACAATGCACGAGAAGTTGCAGACCAGCAAAAGAATGAAGCGCAGCGCGTCCAATCTGTACTCGATGATATGAAAGCTAAGCATGAGACAGACGTAGCACAGGCGCGCAAGCATGCCGCGGGTCTACAGCGCGACAAGTCCGACTTGCAATCCGCACTTGATTCGATGAAGACGGAGGTAGAGAAAGCGAGCCGCCGCCTCGGCCCACGATACGGAAGCCCACTTACTCCAGGCACAAGCCAGGGCAGAGAGTACTCGACTCCTGCTGCGGAGGATGACGATGTTTTCACCAGCGCAGCCAGCACCAATAACCGTCGAAAAATGGACAATTTAGCTGTGTTCCAGCCTGACGCGTTCGAGGATCTTGTAGACATCTCCCCTGATCCGTCACCATCACGTCCATTCCATGCGAGCAACCATCCCAATAACGAGATCGAGGCCCTTCAGCAGCGGCTAGCACATGCTCAGAGACAGATCAGCACCCTGAAGGGCAGTTTACATCGCGAGAAGGAGATGCGGATGGAGTATAGGCGCAAACTGGAGTCTTCGCCAGGGTATGTGCACGACGAGAACGAGCCTCCAGCAGATGAGACGAACGAGGATGATGAAACTGAGAGCAAGCCTCCTCGCCGGCTGACACCATACCGTTCCGGTGGTGGCAGAGCCAGAGGCAGGAGAGGTAGGGGAAGGTCCTCCCTTGTTAGCAGGCTCGGCATGGCGGCGCAAAGCCCCAGTCCTACGTCCGATCACAATGCCTCACCTCCTCCACCCGTGCCACCTCTCCCTGACTTCGCTGATGATCTTCTGTCCGACGAGGATAACTTAGAGGGCGAGCCAGAAGAGCAGAACCATGACTCCTCACCTTTCGCGTCTTCGAAACGAACAAGTGTTGAGGGTATGGACCCGATGTTTGCCAACGTCCTACGCAAGTCTGCTTCCTACAGCTCGCTTCCAAGCCAGTCCAGCCCGCTTCGCCATTCCGTGCTCACTCGCTCCTCGCCACGCGGCGTCGGACGTGGTGGAGCCCCACCAAGACGCTCTCGTGGCGGCGCTGCTTTCCAAGAGGCCAGACCGTTGTCCCTTGTTGGGGCACCTGAAGCTTTGGCTGCAGAGCTCGGCATTGGCATGACACCTGTTACTGAAGATGGTATCGAAGCCAAACTGACTGCTGAAATGGCGTGCCAGACGGACTTCGAGGACGTGTCGGTGATCGTGCCCTCACCCTCTTCCCCAGTGAATGACATGGGTGTGCAAGTCGAGCAAGCCTCTGAACCTACTCCAGCATCCCCCACATCTACCTCTGAAACATCATGCCAGACTGACGAGGAGCCTTCTGTCGCACACATGGAATCAGCTGTGCAGCAAGAGCCCAGTTCTCCCGTCGCAGCACGCACAAGCTTCTACCAGATGCGGTCGCCCGACCGCGTCTTCATCTCACGGACCCCAGGGCGGCGCACTACGCTCACGCAGTCTGATTTCTCTCGTTCGTCAGAGGGCGACAGCACCCTTCGTGGCATCCCCGGTGAAGCTAATGGCCGGCGGCCCATCCCAGGTGGTTTCACGTCCGAGGAAGAGAGCGACGTCGACGCCGATATTGACGACGGAGCGACGGAGACTGGTATCGAGACGGACACTGATGTGGACGACTATCATGACGCGCGGGGCAGCCTTGCTACGGAGTCACAGGAGGACTTCCATTCTGTGTTGACGATGACGGACAACGACTTTTCGGAGAGCGATGATGAGAGTATCAAGGCGTTGGTGATCTCGAGGCGGTCGTCGATGGCGTCTGTGACGCAGCGTCGGGAGTTGCACTATCGTGACACGGCTACGTACGAGGAGAGGGGTGTTGGTATGGAGAGTGTCGAGGAGCCGAATGTCGTCGAAGTCATCAAGGAAGTGGAGGTCATCAGGGAAGTGGAGGTCATCAAAGAGGTACCCGTTGAAGTCATCAAGGAGGTGCTCGTTGAAGTCATCAAGGAGGTGCCCGTTGAAGTCATCAAGGAAATTCGTGTGGAAGTGATCAAGGAAGTCGAGGTGCCTGTCGAAGTCATCAGGGAGGTGGAAGTGATCAAAGAGGTTCCGGTAGAGGTCATCAAGGAGATTGAGATCATCAAGGAGGTCCCGATTGAAGTCGTCAAAGAAGTGCCTGTGGAAGTCATCAAGGAGGTCCAGATACCAGTTGAAGTCATCAAGGCAGTCGGAGTGGCCAAGAAGATCGTTGAGCCACCCAAGCCTGAGCTCAGGGAGATGTCCATTCAAACAGATACCATCGTTGCTTCCCCCGTCAATACGAGCTTCCAAGACATCTCTGTGTCGTCCATAACCCCAACTCCCACACCTGCACCCTCCCTCCCTGCATCCCCAGCTCTCTTCCGAGTCGGCACAACAGTACAACAGTTCCAGTTTGTCCCTGCACCCGCCGCTCCAGTGCCCGCTTCTACTCCCTCTACAATCCGCGACTCTAGTCTCAGTACCTCAAGTTTCGGTATCATTCGTTCCGTTACCTCCAACACAGAGCATCGGCAATCAGTTGATTCTGCAATTTCTTCCGGCGCTGACGATGGACCTCGTCGTTCAAGGACCGCTTCTGCCGTGCCCTCCATTATAGACAAGACTCGTCCCCCTATGATGGTCGTGCCACCACCACCTCGCCAGCCGCCTCCATCAGCCACCATGCCACCACCCCCTTTCGTCCCGGAACGCAGAACAGCTACCACGTCTTCGGCATCGGACGCGCCACCTCCTCGTCCGTCCTCCCCCCCACCTCCAGAACTTATCCAACGTGCCACCACACCGACCTTTGGTTCAATGCTCTCCGTGCATGGCAGGGGATCTTACGGTCCTAGGCAACATGGCTCGAGCATGCCCCCGCCCCAATCGAACTTGCGACAGCCACCGTCCACGAGCAGCTTCCGGTCTGCTGCCAATGCTGCAGCGTATGCACAAAATGCGGCTGCACCGTCTGGCTTACCATCATGGGGTGTGCGCGAGCAACAGAGGAAGGAGATGTCGAGCACGTCTCTGACTTCTGATAGAAGCGCGCTTTCGCCACGATCTTCCATGTCTTCGGACCACAATGTCTTCTTAAATCGTGCACCCGGCCCTAGCGTGCTCAATACCCCTGGCAGGAATCTCGAGCAGCCTAACAATAACAGGAATAGTATGTCGACAGACCCTGCCGTCATTCATGCGATTACCCAGACCATGATCGGCGAGTTCTTGTACAAATATACCCGGCGTACTATTGGCAAGGGCTATGGAGAGAAGAGGCACAAGAGGTTCTTCTGGGTGCATCCGTATACCAAGACTTTGTATTGGAGCTCTGCTGACCCCGGATCGTCAAACGTCTCAGAGTCTAGTGCCAAGAGTGGTGAGTGAATTGATGCGCTCTCTCTCTGATTTAACATTGGATTGATGGCTTGTTTGGCTACAGCTTACATTGAAGGCGTTCGCTCTGTTTTGGACCCCAATCCCATGCCTCCTGGCTTATACCAGTACAGTGTTGTGATATCCACAGCCCAGAGAGAAATGAAGATTACCGCCCCTACCAAGGACCGCCATGACATTTGGCTCAATGTTCGTTGGTCTCTTCTTCTGACTTTTGAGTGGTCACTTACATCTTTTTAGGCTTTGAAATACCTGCTTGCACGTCCCAGCCCTACGATGGCGCCCTCAACCAGTCAGAATGAAAATGCGGCCACTATGAGCCCTATGTCTCAAAGCGTGGAGCTTACAGACGATGATCACCGTCAGCTGATGGACACAAGCCCCCAAAGTCAACGAAGTGGTCGAAGCAGCCGGAACGGCGCCTTCAGCACCACGCCGCGGGGCACTCGAAGCAGATCACAACTCTCTGTTCGAGGGTCCATAGGCAAACGGTCTGGAACGCCAGCCGCAGAATACCTCCGATGGGCAGCGCCCGAGAGCCCGTACAGCCCCACGAGGTCCTTCGAACGAGTAATGGGTCATAGCCAAGACGATGGCGAACTTGAGTTTGAACTCCATGGCGAATCTCAGTCGGACGACGGGTTCGAGGGCTTGGAAAATGTGCGCGCCTGTTGTGATGGACGTCATACTGTCGGACATTCTGGTCATCGTCATCACCACCATCATCACTCCCACAATGGTGACCACCTTCTTGAAATTAGTGCTCCCGTACGGCCGGAATCTCCTGCGTGGTCACTCCGATCACGAACGGGGAGTGCACACTCTCATGAGATAGGCGGTTTGTTCTCATGGGGCCGAGGGGACGATGGAAAGCTTCGCTTTGGCTCTCGACGATCTACAAAGACTGTACCTAACGCTGCTGGTGATCGGTAGTGGGCGATCGACGCCCTTTTCCTTGCTCTTGCCTTGCCTGTTTTTTTTTTTTTGCTTTTCTCGCACAATATCTCGCTTTCTCGCAGCCTACGCTCCCTGATAATGGTCGTCGCTATATCATGATATAAATTCCTTATATTTCACTTTTTGTTCTTCTCGTGTATGCATTATTTCTTTTTTTTTTTTGGCAGAGTTACCCCGAGATTTCTGAGAACCGAATCCGCTCCTTGTATCTCACCGGAAAGCTATCTCACATACCCACATTCCTTTGCTCAATTCCATCCGATTATCCATCCAAACCCTAGTAAGTTTGAATCCGATCAACTCCAGGATATAGCATATTAGATGACCTTGCTCAACCCGCCACTACTTCGTCAACTTTGGATCGGTGTATGCAAAAGCCCTGGTGTGTAGTGAGTTTGTGAGTGATGTTAAGAGTTGGGAGGGGAATGCAACGTACTGGCGTCACCCATTCTCTGTTGCAGCTGCAACATGCGCCAGCCCAGTCATAGTTACCGAGCTTGGCACCGCATTTCGGGCAAATAATCTTCCCTGCTAATTGGCCATCCTCCAGAAACGGTTCCATCCATTTCATCTGAAAGGGTGATTGGGCCCGGATCAAACAACAAGCAAAGAAACACAAACTGGTTCGACAAAATAGCCAGAACACTTGGGGTTCATGAGGATCGGTGGACTGACCACCGATCTGGACCCGTTGATGCCCGTCATACTCAACGATGGAGGCGTGCGCAGCGCTGCAAGTTTCGGATGAGAATGCAGCTCAGCCGCCAGGTCCAATGGGCTCGCATACTGCGTGCTCGGTTGAGGAGGCGGTCCGCTATTCTTCAATGCGTCCCTGGTCTCCTGTACAAGCGACAGCACACGCACCGTCTCGGATTGTGCAGCCGTCCCTGTTGGCGGGTCTTCATCTATGGCGACAGTTGCATCGAGTGCATCTGATAGGTCCTTCCCGAGGCCTTCCATTGACATCGAGGATCGCCGGGGAGGCTTTACGTCAACTCCAGAGGGAGACGGGTCACCCACGTGCCCGTTCTCGACTTGGTCAGACTCGGAGTCATCCTCCGTCTCGAGCGCTGACATTGAGAGTGCTGACATTGAAATCGATGACATTGAGAGCGATTCCATCAGCCCCCGACCGCCGAAGCTCGCGGACGGTCGTCGTGAGGGTGTGGCGCGGTCGTTCGCAGACGGGCGTCTTGATGTGGCAGGCGATAGCGAGGGCAGAGCAGGCGTCGGTGGGCCTAGTTGCCCGTGATCGAGCATGTGCTCACGCGTCGCTAGCTCTTGCCTGTGAAAGGTGGTGTATAATAGCATCGGGATCGCGAGATGATCTGAGGATGACCTACCTGCACATCTTGCATCGTATGCGGCGGCTTGGTGCGATCATTGGTGTGTTGGATGCGGAATCAGATGGCGTACGGGGATGCTTGGCGAACATTGCGGTCTCTGGCATCGTGCCATCTCCATCTAAGATTCAATCAATCAGCACCGATCAAACCCGGACTGGAGCCTGAAGCATCGATTATCGCATGCAGGGCAGAATATGGACTTACTCAGAATATCTTCCATCGTCCGTTCCAGATAGAACATGCGAGTGGCCTTATCTTGACGCGTGAACTTATATGATGCTCGGTAAAACACCATAAGCTGTTCCATAAACCCTTCATTTGGCCTGCAGAAGCATCCTTATCTGGGTAGTTCAGGAACGAGCTAAGTGTAGCTTACTCGACGATGGGCCTCACTTTCCTTATCATGTCTACAGCGCTCGCTGGGTCGAGCTGGAGTGAGTACATAAGGTACGCTGCGACAATCGTCGCGCTTCTGCCTGTGTGATCGGACGTTAGGAAGTGATCCGCTAGCTGGAGAAGAGAAGATGTGAGCGTACTGATTCCAGCCCCACAGTGCACGAGTACACCACGACCCTTGTCCAGCTCGTTCTGGATAAATGATATCGATGGAAGAAAGTGCACGAGGACATCTTCATTTGCACTATCATCAACGTTGATTTGGTATTTGTTAAAGGTCTGGTGGTATCTGCATTAGCTTCTGCCTCGGATCTTTTTTCTCGCATAATACTAGAGAATACATAGAAACCTGGTGACATGAATAGTAGAGTGCTAGTGACACGCACCGCATGAATGGTAACTTTGCCTCGCATTGCTGTTACAATGCTGAAGATATTTCTCTCCTTCAATCCCTTGACATCCGAAGCGCTCTTCAAATCTCCAATCCAAACACCTGGCACGACTTCATCCATCGTAGATTCGTAGGTGGTAGAGGAATAAGGATACTGAGTCCGCCCGATTTTTCCTGTTGAGACTATTTAAATTGGGGGTATTAGTATTTCAGGGCCTCGACCAACGTTATCATGAGTCGAGTCTTTAATAATTTAGCAGTCAGCTAGGGAGTGCGCAGTTCTGTAAATGAACTGAAGCCGGGCCACAATTGTGAAACGTCGGAACAGTCCGTCAGTGACGTTTTAGTTCACGGAGCTAGCCAGAGCTAATACCCAACACTAATGTCCCTTGTCTATATTGGCGTCGCGTTCAAATCAACATGATCATCGATTCAATATAGGCATGCTGTCCCCGGAACCGGTTACACGCGTCAGTCACCAAGACTTTCGGCTCAAGCACAAAACGATTCGTCGAGGATTAGACCCACTGAGGTCTGGGCTGGCACGCAGATACTTACTAGAGGCATCAGGCTTAGACTCGGATCTGAGTATCATCCAGCCAGCAGGCTGTTTGCACACAAGGCAACTTCAGTGAACTGTACTATTGCCCGAGCACATCTGTGTTTAGATCATTGACAACGGTATTGGTATATTGATGCATTTTCGCGGAGGGCAGAACAAACAGCCACTGCGAAAAGGTGTCAGTCACGGCATCACGCCCTTGGCCCTAAAAAGTGGTCACTGAAAAAATCGCGAGAGCTCTGATTGTCTAGCTCCTTTCCTCCCATCGTTCATAGTCATTCGAAGCAAGACTTGCATGGTACTTGTTCTCCACGGTCTCACGTAAAGCATCAAGATTATTCAGGGCTTCCATCAGTGCGTTTAAGGATGACAGTCCATCTGACAAAATTCAATCAGAGGATGCCCCAATGAAATGCGGAAGAATGGTGGATACACACCATACATCTGTATTCGCAGCTGGATGAGGTTTTCCGAAGGGTAAGGAACGCTGTAAATGCCATCAGAAAATCATCATAGAAAAGTAAGAGGTAGTTCCCGATCGTGCTGCCAAGCTTAATATCGGTCCGATGACCAGGGTGGCTGGAAAAAGCAACGCAGGCCAGTAAGACACGAGGCGGGAGATGATCACGCTCAGAATGCTCTATAATCACAAATATCACATTCCCTGCGCGGAAGCCGCGCCGAAGGTGACAGAACAAAATACTGGCAGTGCTTGCTCACCTGTATCCGTAAAGTTCCATCTTTGGGCTTCATTAGAACATCAAAGGAGACGCCAGTCAACATCCGGAATATAATGGAAAGAAAGCAGAGCGGCATACCTCTTCATAATCATCCAGCGCAGAGCGTTCCCCGATGGTATGTCGCTGCTGAGAGATCGGATGCCGCACCATTCATCTGAGAAATTTTAGATGATCGATATGGATGCAGATAGGGATCTGGCAGGCAGGATCTTAATTTTGGGGGATGTCTCTACCATGGAACAATGTGCATGTCGACGACAACTTGAAGGTTATTGAAGACATAATTGAAATCCCAAAAAGGGTATTAGGGTCTAAGAAGGTGACACGAGGCCTTGCCTGTATGATATTTCTCTTGTCACACACTCGACGCTGAAGAGACATTGTCTGGTATATGTTATAGGCTAATAGATACGAGTCATTGCTATAATTGTTCATTGAATCATTGAAACTCCGATTGAGGTTGTTGAGGCCAAATACATGCAAACAAGCTCCGGGAAGCCTTTGTCAAATTCTTTTGTCTCCGTGTCAGGGCATACAATGCATTATCTTATGAACAACTATGGCAGCCTCAGATGTCGCTTAGATATTCCTTTATTGCCTGGTATAAAGATCATCGCCTTTCCCCGGACATTTGACGTTTCTCATCTGTTTCGATAACTCCGTCTCAGTTCATACTCCTCTGTTCAAGTTCCATATATTCGACACTCAAAGCAGGCCTTTGGGAACCCTGGTGGACACTTCAGCTAACTGAACATTTCATCATTTTACGCGTCATTATTCTTCGCCTCTCCAAGTTATTCTCCCCACAATGAACTCATGTGCATCGTCTGCATCTGTTCGCCCTACCCTTCCCCCGCTGCATACGCTTGATCTTCCTCGTGGAGACACTCAGCTCCCCCCCATTGACGCACTCCATCTTCATGACCCCCACGAATTCAAACCCCAGGTTAGTTTGGATCCGTGATATACACAGCTCTTACTGAGATTATAACACCTTCCAGATTCCAAGGCTGCACATTCCTAGTAAATATCCACATGCACGCCAGAACCGTCAGATCTCTATTTCATCATCAACGTCTTCTCGCACCCCTTCTCCTACCCCTTCGCCCCTCTCATCCTCGCGTTCTTCTACTTCTGGAGGTCGATCCACTAAAATACGTCTTGTGCCTACCACTTTTGAGCACGCAGACGCAGTTGTTATCGTTCCTCCGCCCGATGCCCCACACGTGCACCCCCTCTCCGGCGTCACAAACCTTAAACACCCCGCGCAGCCCCTACTCCTTGTCGGGCCTGCCTTGCAGCACATACGCCACCCGCAGCGGCAGATAGCCAAGGGGGCACGTTTGCACCCATATCGCATCGTGCGTACTCCGGCAGATCGCAGATTTTCTATTGCATCCATCACCACGAGCGCATGAACCTTACAATAACACGCCTCAGTAATACCATAGGATTTGTGATGTATTGCTAGCGCCACCATTAGTGTATTACCAGCATTCTTTCTGTAGGAGGCGTTGTCAGAAGTGTACCAGGATATTTTGTGTTTTTATGTTACAAAAGAAGTTAATGAATACAATGCACTTTCATGAAAAGAGCTACGCATATGTTCAAGGTGTCTGATTCACCTTTATCATAGTGAAGGAGACGGGTACCATGCATACGAGAACAAAGGTCTGATGGATACGCAATTCCTGACACCGATCATCTTCTGTCCATCCTCGAGCTTGAAGCCTGGAAAAATCCTGGTGGAACAAAGGAACAATGCATGCAAATGAGTCGTCCTGAACCACAGGACCTTCCAATTCGGGAATCTGAATCATCAAAATTATATAACAAGTCCCTCTTGGTTTTGTTTTCCATGTTCAAGCACACTAACACCAGAATTCCATATTCAGGGAAATCCCAACTGCTATCCATCTCGTTGGGAAGGACAGCGCGTTCTTTGTATTATCTATGTCCGAATATTGGTAGTTTCCATACTAGTATTGCGGCAAGTGACCTCCCGTTGCATTGCTTTGGTTAAATTGGTTTGCCTCTCGCTCGACAAATGTCCCGCGCTCGGCGAGTTCAACCAGTACTCGCCCTTGCGTAGGTACGGTCCTGCACCTAACGTCGCAGATCCAGCTGCAAATATCCTCTTTGATGTTATCCGGGATTAATCAAAGGCGTTTAATATGGACGACTGTGCGATCAGGTATCCTACAAACATATTGGACATCGCATATTTGTTGGGAAACCTTTTAGCTGAAATACAAGGTTTTGGCAGACCTCAGTTTTGATGCTGTACTGCCCATTCTTCACTACTCGGCAAACGAGTCCTTCACAAAGTATCAGATGTTCAAATTTTTCGTTAACATTTTTTGCTTTAATGGTATGAATTATATAAACCTGTCTCCACTCCCCCGACTGCCAATTAAAATCGCTCATGGACTGGTTCTGGTGTCACATCAGGCCCTTACAACTGCCACCTTTCTACTACTAAAACAGAGAAAGTACTGTTCCTAGAATGCTCAGGATTTAGAACGCGGTGGCAGGAATATTTACACGACGGCAAATAGACCCCTGTATTTGTAGTAGTAGTATTACTACTAGGTGGTAAAGCTCTGCTCTTCGCGTTCCGATTCTTGTTGCCAACGATTAATCCTATTTTCCCTTCGCATGTCCCTTTTGCTGCTCCTTCCTTGTCTCCCTTGTTCCTCCACATTCTTCCTGATGAAGGAGTCGGCTAAAATTCACCTGCTTCTCCGCTACTCTTTCGGCCCTCGTCCTTCGCATCTATGTCCATCTCCTCGGCATCTCGCAAACCACCTGCCTTATATCCATACCCAGACACATCGATCTCCTCGAACCTGTCAGCAGCACCGACTACTGGGAACACACGGTTCAGTGCCCAATAGACAAGGGCAGAAACCCCAAAGCCCGTGAAGAACGATAAATCGTAGATCCGGGTGGCTGCTAGGGGGACAGTCCGCCCGGCTAGAAAGCAGCAGCTCAGCATCAGCGCATCGCGATTGTGTGGTTAACTTACTAGCTCCAGCGAAACCGACAGCGTTGATAAGGATTCCGGAAATATACGCGGCGTATGCACTTGATTGCACTTGTCAGGGTTTTGAACGCTTCAAGCCTATTGAGACTCTCACCGGAAGTTGATCCCATATGTATACCAGTACCAAGTGCCCTTCCCTGTACGATAAAGGTCCTTGATGTTATAGTGACCCTTGCGGACAATGTAATATTCCGTCACCTATCGCAACCCGTTCAGATCACTGGAAAGAATCATGACAGAATTGCCTACCATAACCCCAGCAATGGAGCTCAGGAACACCGAATATGCAGAGAGGTAAGAGGTGAACTCATTACTGTTCTTCAGAAGGTTCCATGGGCACATGGCCAGACCAACGATGGCAGCAATGTACCCGCCACGTCGGATGTTCTGCAGTCAAATCTTAGTATGTAGGTTTTGTTTATACATTGGTGATGCATACAATGAAACGAGGGAACAGTGCGGTCAAATCACACCCTGCCGACACTGAGTTCGCACAGATGTTCGTGCTTGGTGACCGACGTCAGCTTAAGGACCGCCCTGGACATGTTTGTACTCACCCCAACTGGGAGAAGAAGCATCAGAATCGTACCCAACACCGAATAAGATGCGCGACGTCACCTGTGCAAGCATGAATGAAGTCGAGATAAACCATACCTGCCAAATGGAAGACACGACAACGCGTCAGCTATACGCCCACCTCCTCGGAATCCCAGTCACGCACCCCGAATCTCGTGGCTTTCGACGGATTGTCATTCAAGAAATTTTCCAAAAGAACAATAGGTGACCAGATGGCCGTCCCGTAAATTGCCTGCGACGACGAGCTCACAAGGATGCCAATCAAACACACGAACGCCGCTGTGACAGGACTCGCAACCAGTTGTGGGTATAGTGCAGCCGATGGGGTACGTGCGCGGGAGGCAAAGTCCGGTGCGTTTGTGATAATCGTTACCTGGTTACTGATGCATGACATGGCACTGACCACCATGGCCCAGCCCAGCTTGGATCCATGCAGCGTGGAAGGTTGGTGAACGATCGGGCCAATTCCGTGAGCTTTTACAATGCACCATACTGAGGAACTGTAATTGAGGCTATGGGCATCAGGATGGGCGTCAAAAGGAAGAAGTGGCGGCTGAGGAAGGTCACTTTATGACCACCGGATAATATACGTGTACTTACACTTTGTGCACAGGGAACCAAATGACTGGCAGTGAAATGAGCCAGAAGAGGAAGAAGCACAGAAAATCTCGAGTGTCTGTTCCAGAGGATGCGGGCATTGAATTTGCTATTGCTCAGCCTCAGCTGGATATATATCATACATCAGGAACTGAGATATGTGACGCACGCAAGTCATTAATGCTAGGCCACATTGCCCTGAGCATTACTAGCACACAGGAACCGCCAATGCTTGTCCTGGACACCATACCATATGCTGTGCTACTCAGCTCGCGTGTCACTGTAAAGGCAGAAATGCGCACCATGCCATAGGCAGCGCGATTGAAGACACACCACAGGCTGCCAAACATCCCAAAGCTTGTGCGATTCACGATTGGAAACATCACATGGAAAACGGCACCGGGACGCGCATTCAGAACAAGGAACGGCGCTGCCAATGCCATAACCCAGCCATACACATAGCCAGGCTTGCCACCACGACATTCCTAGTTGGATCATGGAGCTTGGATGTTTCATTTAACACATATCAAGGATACATAACGACAGCGAGCGTACGATACGATCATCCACATGTAAACATTAAACATGTCTGCTATCCAGAAGGCAACGTAGTTGTATGCACGCCATGTTTGTTTCTCTGGTTCGACAGGCAGCAAATCTTCGTTCTACGGAACGGGTTATGGGGTATTCGAATTCGTAGTGGACACTCACGGTGATGAGCTGCTCGGTGAGCGTGAGATTGGGCTCATGAGTGACTTCGAGGCTTTGGATAATCCTATTGACCAAGCCCATGGCAAGTTCAACTAATGGTGGGACGGCACCATCATTGTCCGCAACTCGCAGGTCTTTAATTATGTCTGCAGCCTTGTGTGCTTATCGCTCGAATTTGTCAAGAAATTCACCGCCACTGTCACAGCCTAGTGTACACGTGCAACTGGTGGGCGAAAAATAGATATGGGGCTTCCAACGTGCCTGTCGTTGGTTTCAAGAGGACGGCGATAAAACGGGATGACGTTCATATCTGGCCGAGTACGAATGCTTCCTAGGCGGCCACAGTCAAATACGATTACAAGACGTTGGGGGGAGAGGCTTTATCCACGCGAATGAACATACGCACGTAATCCGACGCGAGACCAATGTTGAAGGTGTCTGCGAGGATTTGATGCGAGATAAACCTCGAGTGTGAGGCCTGAAAGTCGGGAAATGACCTAACGAGCGTTCTTGACAATACCCAACACGAACCTACACACCTTGACGTGAACGCGAGAAGAATCACGCCAACCCTAACGTGCGAGTGTCGAACAAACCAATGAATTATGCAATACAGTTGAAATGCTCATGTAGCAGCAAGCCTGGATCAAGAGGCGTGCGATGGAGAAAGCCGAAACACCAACACTTTGCTTACCGTAAGCAAAAACCTTAATCTCAGCCACTTTGGCGTTAGAGTATGTTGTCGTCTGAACTTCTCGACAGCACTTTCAATTCTTCGCAAAATCTTTTGGTAACCTGGGGGAGGTGGTGGTTATAGGTACCTTAGAGTAATTCTAGACACCTGTATTAATAAATTCCATATGCTGTAGCTGATTTCCCCTGCAAAGTGTTTTTTTTTGTTTTTTTTTTGGCTGCACGTGAGTCGTGATTTCACGTGGCGATCAATTGATGAGATCATTGTCATATGTTACATGTATCGCTGTGTCGTCCATATCCCTTAGCACCAGCAGTTTTCTGGCCATTCCTTCTTATTCTTATTTGGACAGGAGCCTATATTATATACCCAGCCCGTTATGAATCATGGTTTGCCATCGAATCTCAAGCATCAGACTCACAAAGCAGTTGTGTTTCTCCGATTCTAGACTTAGACCAAATTTCTTTTGAACTTGACCATGCTCAATGGACGCATAATCTGCCTCTCAGTCCAATCAACATTAATGCACATTCTCTTGATGATACAGTTTCCATCAATCCTGATACCCCTGTCCTGTTCTCTCCCGCACTGCCATCTTCAATTCATCCAACAGGAACTTGATCCAAAGCATCCGACACTGCTGTTATACCTTTTTCTGACGATTCCGACACTTTGCTGCTTGAACCCAACATATTACTCAAATCAAACATGCCTGCTGATCTTATGCGTCTATTTTCAGCAAATCTTATTCAGAAGCATGCGGGAACTCACTGGTGGGAAGTCAAGTGTCCAGACTGCAAAGCCTGGATCAAGACCACCCTTCTGACCTGAATTCTGAGCAATTTAGATGCTCCAGGGTATTTTAATACTCTCAGTGATCATCGGCAGGGTAAAAAGTGTCTGAAAGGCCACAATCAAGCAGATTCTGAGCGATCACCAAGCATAGTCAGCTCTGCCTCGAGTATTTCGCCACATTCTACTCCATCTGACATGTCACATGCAATTGATGCATGCCCTGGAGTTCCAATACATTGGCTGGTTCAAGGCCCTTCATTTCTTGAAACCTTCCCCATTGGTCGAGCTTCTGCAGGCTGTTAGGTACTGTGCCAGGCTCAAGAAGTGGAGGGTTCGGGGCTTGGCTTCAGCTCTTGCACTGTGCCTTTAGCCAAGTACGTGCCCCAAATTTGGAGTGGGTCCAACATTGTCTGACAATAGGATGAGTGGACCGCTTTGGTTCGCTTTGAGGGTTGGGAGGTAAGTGCTAATAGTGGTGGGCTGACCAGGAGCGGAGCAGAGAAGGTGGAGGATAAGGTGGAGGGTAGATAGGAGCAAAGGAGGATGATTGGTAGGGGCAGAGAAGTAAAGGGGGAGGCTTAGAGCACAGCTCTAAGTCGGAGTGGAAAGTTGGAGGTGACAACAAGATGAAACTTGTGTCCGGAGGAGGCAAGGTCCTACTGAGAATTCTCACAAGTAGAAACTGCAAGAAGACAAGTAATATTAAGACTGGGGAAAATATCTAAGTACAGGATATGTTATATACTTCTAAGTGTGAGGCAGTGATTAGGAGACTTATGTTGTAAAGCTATGTACCAAGGATATAATTTGTAAGTACTTACACAGGCGAAGACATAAGTCGGAGTGGATATCAATATGTACGCATCAGATCAGCGATTGAGCGGTAAGAGGAGTTACCGGTGATCCAGAAGTAAGGGTCTATGTACTGAAGGGGAAAGTATATATCTAAAAGGGGAGAGAGGTTCCAGTTGAGTGGAGACATTCTAGAAGGTGACCGGTCAGGTGGTCGAGCAGAAATGTAGGAGTGGATGCAGACTGTGATTGGACGGAGCGGAGGATGGATGGGGTGGAGGTGGTCGGAAGGTGGAGTGGATATTGATATCGGAGTGGTCGGATCAGGTATATGACACAGGCCAAGGAGTCCTTCCATTTGACATTGATACTCATGGAAATATCCCTCGTGCATACTCTCAAAACTGTGCAGGCACTACCATGACACCAATGTCACCTTGTAGTGGGTGCACTGAGGTTGTGGGATTCATCAAACACCTCCTCTTACTCGCTCAAGATATCAAACCACACACCAAATACCGATTTTTGAGTCATTCTGATGTGGTTAATGTTGCATGTCAGTATTCTGCTGAAAATAATTGATTGAAACTCAAGGTTTGTTGTTTGTCTGATGATCTAACCATGCTGATAAATATTTGAAGGGTCTCAACAATGTGAGAAGGGTTTCACATGTACTTACACGACTGGATGACTATAAGTCACTTGTGATGGCGCTATCGGAGAATGATATCCCACATCTTCAGCATCTCCTTACAGTTGCACTCAAGAGAGGGTCAAGCATCCAGCAGATAATCAATACTCTTGAAGATTCTCTTGCTGGTGCTTACTGTCCATGAGGGTATACAGGCGATGATCTAGATATGGCCATATGTCACGAATCCCAAATACGAACCATTTTTCATTTCTCGGTTTTCCTTCGGCTACTTCCAGTACCCGAGCCGGTCACGTGACTCATCGTCATATATCACCCGTTGCTTCTCCGATTGGCTCCCCTACTCCACAGGCTAGAACAATCTTGCTTCCTAAAGAAGAACTGGTCGGATCTTGGGTTTCTATTTAGTAACCATCTTACTCATTCGCTTATATATCATGATGTCATACTTACTCATCCGCAGTATCATACAACTCTTTTCTCATTGGCTGATTTCTTTCAGACTCCTACTCAATGTTATGTATAAAAGTAGGGTAGTTAGCATAAGAGCTCCTTAGACTTAACCTCTTCGTTTCCTACTGTTGTAGTGACTTAGACGTTCACGCTCAATCTATCCTGTTGCTCATCATCATCTCTGACCGAGTCCTAGTGGTCGTGAACTCTCCTTCATCATTATTGGTGAACATGGGTCATAACACCATATTGGCATACTGACTTGGTGGGCGCCCACTCCTTCATGCATTTAGTCACCGCTTAGCTCTCCCATCATTACACACTTTACAAGCCCACTGGAATTTTACATCTATCACACCTACAATCGGCCCAACCACACCTGATCAGCTCGACTCAAACATCAAAAACCTCCTTCTTAATCCACTGTCCCATAGTTCCTCCAAGCCTCTCCCTCATTGTGGATACTCTGTCTTGATGGATGAAATCACACTGGAAGAAAGGGCTTCACATCACCATGCATCAAATAATGTTATCAGATTGTGTCACTCTCATTTGCACCTCATCGATCCATCCCTGCACATGTATGACTCTGCGCTAAGGATTGCCGAGAAGCTCGCAGAAGGGAAGATACACTTAGGGAAGGAGATGTTGGTCATTGCTGTAGGCTTGTTTGGGGATGATGAGATTTTTCCTGTTCTTGCCGCACCCACCTGCAAGTGTGAGGACAGTGAGAAAATGATCTCAATTTTCACGCTGGTCAGAGACCATTGGAAGGAAACCAGAGCTGAAGAACAACTTGGGCCAATCTTTAGTTTCGCTACAGATGGTGACTCGACACGAAGGGCAGCTGGTCACCACTTGTTCCTCAAGACTGAGCTTTCAGTAACATCCAAGCTCTATGGGACGCTTTCCCACATGCATGGCCTTAACCTTGCTACTGGTGAAGGCGAAATTACTCTTGACTTTGACTATAAACATATCTTCAAACATAAGTTTTCATTAATCGTGATACTTTGTTGCTTTGCTCAGGCTAACTACTGCACTATGTAGGATGGTGCACCTTACTGTTGGACTCTGAACGATCTGAGATGTCAGTGTGAGCACAATAAAAGGAGTGATGGACGATCTGAGATGTCAGTGTGAGCACAATAAAAGGAGTGATGGACGAACAACACTTTGATGTCGGTTCGTACCAGTCAAATATTCCATCTCTCAATCGTTTTATTTTCGTTTCCATCCTATGTACTATAAAGTTATGAGCTGGTACATATGAGCATCTCAGTTCTGACTACAGACTGAAATGTGAGTACCTGTTATTTTACAGATGCGATACAATGAGTTAACGAGTCACTAGTATTGTTTTAACTAGGTACATGACTTGTAATAAAGAAGTTCTGACTACAGACTGAGATTATTGTTTTAACTAGCATCCCTCCCATCCACTCGTACCTGTAACTCACTACAGGTTATGAGCCCTGCCATGGCCACAGATATCTTGCTCCCCAGTACCACCTCATCCCTATTCAACGTCCCCGAACTTGCTGAAGATGGCTCGAATTTGTCATATACCTGATCTGACCGCTCCGATATCAATATCTGCTCTGCCTTCCAACCACCTCCACCCCATCCATCCTCCGCTCCGTCCAATCACAGTCTGCATCTGCTCCTATGTTTCCACTTGACCGCCTGACCGGTCACCTTCTAGAACGTCTCCACTCAACTGGAACCTCTCTCCCCTTTTAGATATATACTTTCCCCTTCAGTACATAGACCCTTACTTCTGGATCACCGGTAACTCCTCTTACCGCTCAATCGCTGATCTGATGCGTACATATTGATATCCACTCCGACTTATGTCTTCGCCTATGTAAGTACTTACAAATTATATCCTTGTTACATAGCTTAACAACATAAGTCTCCTAATCACTGCCTCACACTTAGAAGTATATAACATATCCTGTACTTAGATATTTTCCCCAGTCTTAATATTACTTGTCTTCTTGCAGTTTCTACTTGTGAGAATTCTCAGTAGGACCTTGCCTCCTCAGGACACAAGTTTCATCTTGTTGTCACCTCCAATGTTCCACTCTGACCTAGAGCCGTGCTCTAAGTCTCCCCCTTACTTCTCCGCCCCTACCAATCATCCCCCTCTGCTCCTATCCACCCTCTGCACTATCCTCCGCCTTCTCCGCTCCGCTCCTAGTTGGCCTGCTGCTAGTAGCACTTACCTCCCAACCATCAAAGTGGACCAAAGTGGTCTACTCGTCCTATTGTTGGACAGTGTCAGACCCACTCCAAATTTGGGGCACATACTCAGCTAAGGGCACAGTGCAAGAGCTGAAGCCAAGCCCTGACCCCTCCACTTCTTGAGCCTGGCACGGTACCTAACAGAATTGGATTACCTATAAGGAACGAACATTGACAGCAATTGGTGCTCAAGGTTTGATACATTATGTTGATGGTCATGCAGATAAACCTAAGGCCTTCACCACTAACCCTATGACGGGTCTAGTTCAGAAGCCCGATGGTACAAGCCCCACACAGACGGACTTGGACGACCTAGACAAAAGGATCAACAAGTTCTATCAGAAGGATTCACTGGTCAAGCAGCAAATTTTTAGCACAATAACAGATTGTCTGCTGCTTTGCGTTCAGAAGCTTGAGACAGCCTCACTGATCTGGGCAGAGATCTGTCAGATTCACGAAGGCAAAACGGAGCTTGTGCAAATTGACCTACATCGTCGTCTGCAGGAGATGAGGTGCAATGAAGCTGGAGATGTCAAGGCCCACTTCACTGAACTCTTGAGGCTGAGAGAGTCACTTGCTGGCATGGGCGCAGCGCTTGATGATCAAGATTTTCACGCCATTGTCCAAGGCTCCCTTCCCGAGTTGTATCACCCCCTCCTTTCATCAGTAAACGCCACTGCTAAGATAATGAAGAAGCCTCTCACCCCCAATGAGCTCATCAGCATCGTTATGGAGGAGTATGAGCATCACCAGCTCACAGACTGTCGCCTGACGAAAAAGGGAGGAAATGCCGCATTGGCAGCCAAGGGCGGTCAGTCTATGAAGTCCTGCACCCCAGGCGCAGTGGATGGAGTGAACGCAGATGTTACCTGCTTCAACTGCAACCGCAAGGGCCACTATAAGGTGGACTGCTGGAGACCGGGTGGTGGAAAGGAAGGTCAGGGTCCACAACAGAAACAAGGCAAAGGCGGACATACCCAGAAGCAGAATGCTAACATGGCTGCAGAACCAGACACCCAGGACCAGTATGCCTTTATAATGTCAGATTTGGCTGGCACAGCAAAGGGGTTGAAGGTACCTGTTGATCGCCGCAGAGCCATCATGGACTCCGGTGCCACCTCATATTTTTGTCCTGATCGATCGAAATTTACCAACTTTGTCGATATAGCCCCCCAGGATGTCCACACTGCAGACAGTTCCAGACTCAGTGCAATTGATCATGGAGACATGAGCATAGACTTACCTCTGGGTGATAAGCGGACAAATGTTACCTTGAAGAACACCCTATATGCCCCTACCATGGTGTTCACACTCATATCCACCAACCACATAGCTGCTGCTGGCCTGGCCATACTCTTTGAGGGCCACATGTACAAAATCCTATTGCAAGGTCCCAAGCGCAAGGTAATCGCCGAAATCCCCCAAGTGGAAGGGCTCTATAGTGTTACAGCTCGAAAGCACCATGCACATGCAGTGAGGACGAAACTCACAGTCTCTCAACTTCACCGTGTCCTCGGCCATATTTCCCAGACAACTGTACAACAGTTAGTCAAGAAGGGACTTGTCGAAGGACTGGAACTTGACCCTACCTCATCACCCGAGTTCTGCGATGCATGTGTGAAGGCGAAGTCAGCCAAACGCCCGTTCCCAGGTGAAATGAAGAATAGAGCGCTCAGCTATGCGGAGCTCATGCATATGGATCTCCGGGGGCTGACCCAGACCACCAGTCTAGGTGGGATGAGCTACTATATCAGTTTCATGGATGACTTTTCCCATGAAACGAGGGTCCGTTTCCTTAAGGTGAAGAGTGAGGCGCTAGAAGCTTTCAAGGACTACGAGATGCACCTGGCTCATCAAAACCCAGGCATCCGGCTGCGGAAGATCCGGTCAGATCACGGCAGAGAGTACCTTAGCGAGGAGTTCAACAAGTACCTGCAGGAGCAAGGAATTGCGTGTCAGTTAACTGTCCATGATTCGCCTCAGCAAAACAGCATCACTGAACGCCTAAACCGTACCTTGGTTGAACTTGCCCGTACCATGCTACTTGTGAAGGACCTACCCAAGTTCCTATGGGCCGAGGCTATAAGCTACATGACTTGGTTGAAGAATCGCCTGCTGTTGAAGGCCATCCCTGGTCATATGCCCTATGAGTTAATCCATCACAGTAAGCCCAACCTATCCAATGCCCATGATTTCGGTTCTGCTGTCTACGTCTATCAGGAACATGCAGGCAAGCTGGAGGCCAGAGTGGAGGAGGCTCTGTTTGTGGGTATTGACACTGAGTCCAAAGGCTTCAGAGTGTACTGGCCAGTGAAGTGACACATTTTGGTCGAGCAGAATGTTACGTTCACACCAGTAGCTGAGGTTATTGGAGAGGATGTACTGGATGAGGGGAAGTCCGTCAATGCCGATTCTAATGCAAGGAAGAACGAGAACGCACCTGCCAATAGCATCCAGACTACCTCTCCTTCCCCATCCCAGCTGCCTTCTACCCCGCCCAGACAGCAACACCAATGCCCTGAGACCCCACCCATGCCATGGATAACCTGAGTACACCCGCCTCCAGGATACTTTGCTGCCCTTAACAAGGGAGAGAGAGCAACATTAGCCACCAAAATCTTCGAACTGGAGGACTCAGCCTTGGAGGAGCAGGAGGAGGTTACTCACCAGTATGCCCTAGCAGCTGTCCAACCCAAGCCTACCCTTCAGCAGGCCCTGAATGGCCCGGATGGCAAGGAGTGGCAAGAGGCAGTCGACTATGAGATCAGTCAGCTGGAAAAGCTTGGAACATGGGAAATGGTTGACTCACCACGCAGCGCTAACATAATTCCATGTCATTTTGTTCTGGCTACCAAGCAAGGACCAGACAGAGAGAAGCTGAAGCTGCGTGCCCGTCTCGTGGCGAATGGACAACGTCAGCAGTATGGCGTCGACTACTTCGACACATTCGCACCTACCTCCAACATGACGACCATCCGGACAGTGCTAACGATGGCGGCTCAGTGTGACTGGGAGATACACCAGGTAGACATCAAAAGTGCGTACCTATATGCGGATGTCCAAGAGGAGATTTATATGAGGGTGCCACCTGGGTACTTGAAGGAGGGAGAGAAGGGGAAAGTGCTGTGCTTAAAGAGAAGCTTGCCAGGATTGAAGCAAGCAGGGTTTAAATGGGCGGAAGAACTGGTCGGCCTTTTCCTGAAGATTGGGTTCAGTCGCTCGAAGGTTGACCAAGCTGTTTACTTTAAACACACCTCACAGGAACACACAGTTGTGACCATGTCCATCGACAACATGGCTGTCACTTCTAGCCATACTTCCCACATTCAGCGGTTCAAGTCGCAACTACATGAGTTCTTTGAAATCTCTGACTTAGGCGAGCTGAGTTGGCTTCTGGGTCTCAAAGTCACCTGTGACCATGTCGCACGGACCATCAGCCTGTCCCAGAAGGCGTATATCGACACAGTTCTAGAGCACTTCAACTTGACTGACGCAAAGAGTGCTGTGGGTACAACAAGTGCAGCAGCGAGAAATCAATCTACTACACAGTTGGGTCTTTGCTGCCTGCTGCCTCACTTGAGAACAAGCACATTTGACCCTAAAGGGGATTGCTACTGGGGGAGTACTAGTCTCTGTCTAAACGACCCTAATCAACCCTACCACAGGTAGGATGAGGATCTGCAAAAATGCGGAACAAGTGGAACAAGCGGAACTCAAGCGGAACTCAGGCGGAACAAGTGGAACTCAAGTGGAATGGAATGGAATGAAACGGAACTCGAACAGATAAAGCGTGGAACGTACTGATTCATTGGAACTCACAGGTCAAGTCGAAGGAAGTATATCACAAGGTTAGATTGATAGTGGGCATAAATCAAAGCGGTCCTCTATCTATGCGTTTCGATACTATGTGACCAATCAAGAAAGAAGATAGTGATATTGGCAACTGGGTACAGGGCGATTGATAATGAGAAGCTATGAAAAGGTAGTAACAAGAGTTTGGGCGAAAGCCCACAGGGCTTTCCGGTCCGAAACACCAGCCCAAACCTGGGAGAAAAAGGTGAGCTGTGAGTCCCAAATGATTAGGAGGTTGATGACGCAAACAGCGAAGCTTGTGACCCAGTGTGTAAGGAGGAGGACTCACTCCGGGTTTCCGAGATTATCTCACCGGTGGCATTGTGATGCGAGTGAATGGCTCGAGGGAGGGGTTTGCTTGAATATACAGCACTAGAATCCTGGCATGGTCGCGTAGGTATCACATGAACGCGTCGCTTGACCAGCGTCCCATAGATTTGACGACGTTGAATGGGACACCGCGAAGGAGATATTCCAGTGTGCCTCCAATGTGGATGCTGTGGCCCTTAAGATTGGGTAAGTTGGCGATGGTGGAAATGTTCGAGATGCGTTTGATGAGCTCGGTTTTGATAGTGCGCGTATGCCTTTCTCGGGATGCTTCCAGGCAAATAGGTGATCTGTGTTTTCCGCTGGGTTGACGAGAAAGTGGTTTTTTAAGGCTTCTTTCGGGTCTGAAAGTCCCTCTTGCTCTGCCCAGTAGGCGTCTTCCCCTTCTCTTGGGGATGCTTTTGTGCTGGGCAGATGGAATTTGGTTATAGCAAAACTGTTTCTGTCTCACCCTTCTGATACGTCTCCTCAAGTGACGTGTCTGTGTGGATTGAAGTCTTTCATTGCGGAAACCGTGAATTCTCCTAGGTGAGCGATTGAGTAAAAGGATGTGGTTATGCAGGCAAATATGGTGGCGTCTTTGGGATCTTTGAGGTTCAAGTGATTGCGGATATTGATGATGATGGCGGGGGTGAACAGGGTGAGTTTAGCGCGCTTGGAGGTAGCAGGAGTGAATTTGGCTGCACCGTCTAGGATAGATTTTAATTCACTGGGTGGTATGAGCCAGTGACGGCCGTGCAGCGTATGCCAGGCTTTGAGTCCTGTTGCATAGTTACTGAGCGCGGATCCCGAATATGATCCTGCGCAGCTAGATAAAAAGGCTAGGAGTAAAGAATGGGAAATGGGACATCTCTGATTTTCTGTTATTTGATGTATGTTGCAGTATATGTGGAATACTAGCAATCCGGCGCCGTATGTCTCTTTCGTGGTGCTAGCCCAGGAGGCTCCCATGACTTCTAGTACTCGGTTTAGCTGTGTATCTGAGATGGAGAATTCAAGAGGGTCATTGGTGGTTGCTGTTCTGCGAGTGTCTTTGCCAGAGGGTATCCATAGACTTAACCTGTCTCGAGCTAGACAGTGCAGGCGGAGGGGCGAGGGTGTGGGCGTGAGATTAGGTTTGTATGGTTACGGGTTTGAAGGAGCGGTGGCGATGGTGTTGGCTAGCATGGCGTCAAAACGCTGGCGTTCAGTCACTAGGGTTGGTGTGGTTCTGGAGGGAGTTGAGGAGGGTCTCTTCTTCTTCTTCTCGGAACCTCTGTAGGCGATCTGCGCTTTGTTGTCTGAGCATAGCTCGGTTGATGACTTTGGTGGCTGGAGGGGGGTAATGCCCGTTGTGCAGGAGGCGAAGTTCGGTAGCTGTTGGGGGTTCGGTTGCGTCGATGATGAATTGTCTAATGGCGGGAGGAATGTCGATTGGAGGGAGTAGAAGCTCTCTGGGGGGGTAGATTCCTCTGGATGGCGCATCCGCTGGGTTCTGTTTGCTGGCGACGTAAACAGTGCGGATTGCGAAACACTGGGGTGCGCGTTGGATGAGTTCGTGAATGCGGCGGAAGACAGTGTTGACTTCCTGGTTGCGATGTCATCCTTTCCACCATCCCTCGACCACTCCGGTGTTGTCTCCATATACTGTGAGTGCATTGCCCATGTTGGGGATAGCAGCGAGAGTTCTGACGAGCAGTTCGAAGCCCACAGCTTCTGCCCAGCCAATGTCGCGCTTGCCATTGAGGGTTTGCCAGCTGGGGATGGGTCTCCACGCTCTCCACTTTTTTCCGATCACGATGCCTATCCCGATGCTCGAGCTAGCGTCTGAGAATGCTTGTGGGTCGGAGTAAGTGGTTGGGGGGTATATAGGCCTTGAGATGCCTCCCCTTTGCAGCAAGTCCGACCACCAATCGAGATCATCCTCGATGCCTTTTCTGGGGCGGTGTGGGAGGCGAGGTTTCTTCCCGCATATACTCAGCATGGATTCTAGCGTCGTTAGGTAGGCACGACCCTTCTGCACGACTTGACATGCATGTAGTAGCTTTCCGTACAGCTCTTGTACGTCTTGGAGGATGTGAACGGGTCTTCGGCACCATTGGTGGATGGCTATTAGGTATTTGCTTACTTTTGATGGGCTTAGCGAGACGGTGCAATTACCTACGTCCCAAAGGAAACCGATACAGATAGTTGAGGGCGCGAATAGTTGATCTTTTTCTTTTTCCCATTTGATGCCGAGTTTGACGGAGAGTTTGTCGACGTCCTCAAGGCAGTACCCGAACATGTTGTCATGTTCTGATCTGGGTGATTGGTCTGATAGGTCTTTGAGGGGCCATGAACAATCTTCGCTAAATTCCTCTATTGAATTGTCGTCGAATATGCGGCCTCCAAACCAGATCCTGCTGCCTGATTGATGCATGCCTCTTTCTACTATGTCAGTGTGCCATAGTGCTCGTTGACTATTGATTCTTTTCGGATATGAACGAATAGATGGTCGTCGACCCACTTATCGAGTGGTCCGATTCCGTGATGTCTGATGATTTTGGCTCCTGCATCCGCTACATGGCCGTATGCTCCTGCCGATGGAGTGGCTCCGAAGGCCATGCAGGTGTCAATGTACACTTCGGTATCTGATACCCAAATTATTCCTGCTGGCCATTGGGAGGGATGTAGGGGAAGGGTTCGATAAGCTTCTGCAACGTCTCTCATTGCGACCTCTGAGCCTGGCGGTAATCGTGAGATTAGTAGATATATAACGGAAAATTTGCCCCAGGTAGTGGGAAATTGATTGGCGTCGATGTGAGAATTAATAGATGGGTTGGGGTAGGTGGGAGTTGTAGAATGTGGGAAGGAGAAATTCTGGACAAGTCTGAATTTACCGGGTTTTCCGGGTTTAGGTATTATGGACAGCAGGGAGGATTGGAAGGGGCCTATGATATGTTTAAGTGTTGTAGGTGTGAAAGGACCTATGTATCTCCCTTTGCAAAACTCTTTCTGGATGATGGTATCAAATTCCATGCAATATTGATTAACAGAGTCCTTATTCAGTGGGCTTTGTACGTGTGTAATTAAAGGAAAATCTAAAAGAAAACCTGATCAGAAGCCTTCGGGAACCTTAGCAAATCTTTCGGTTGTGTTAGCGTTATGGAGTGCTTGCTCCCATGCATCTGTGATGTAGGGGGTAAGGGGGTTATGCTTTCTGCGCTCTAGTGCAGCGCTGGGCTCCATGATTGGATGCACCACAGCCTGAGCAGATGTGTTTGCTATTGTGCTGGTTGTTGGTGCATCCTTCTTCACGTTGCCATGAGGTGCATAGCTGTCGTCCGTCTTTGGTCCATAGAGCTTTGTTAATGCGCTCGGAGAAAGTGTCAAAGAGGTTGTTCCAAGTTCTCGGGGTAGTGCATTCGACCGTGCGGTGTGAGTTACATCCAAGGCATACGGCGCAGCATGGGAGAGGGAAGGATGGGTTGGTGGGATCCCGAAAGGAATGAGGTCTTTTCTTGGGGTCTGAGCTATCCGTGTTTGGGGATAGAGGTCTCTTCTGATTGCCGAAGGGGCGGCTGGAGCTGGGCTGTGCATTGCGGCTGGAATTAGCATTGGTGACGGCAGCAGCCTGATGCATGTGCGAATGCAGTTTGTTTTGGCAGGATGCGACAGTTATGGCGGCGTGTGATGCCCGAGATGTGGGCGTTTGATAGCCAATTGACACGTGATGGTCAAGGTAGGTTGGGTTTTTGATCGAGCGCGATGTCGAAACGATAGAGGGAGTAAGAGCAGGCATGATGCATGTGTTTGATAGAATGAAATTTTTTTGGTTAGGTTTGCAAGGATAGAACTTTGGACATCCGTACCTGTTTGAGTGCGGCGAGGGTTAGATTGCGGTCTTCGTTGAAGATTTCTTCTCTAGCTTCAAGGATGAGATCTTGATTTAGCTCTGCTATGCTCCAGCCATGCGGGCCGCCCGCTGTTAGGTGCCACAGCCGACATTGCTGGCTTTGATATAGAAGTAGTGCGCGTTGTTTTAACATGTCAAAAGCATGTCTCCAGCGATGGTTCTGAAGGGCTGTCCAGAATTGAATATGCATGGTGACTCTGTCCTCTGGCCACTCGTGCTGTTTCATAGCTGCAATCATGCGGGGTGCAGCTTCATTGAAGTGCTCCCATGACAGATTCTCGTCTTTGGTGACGACGGCTTTTGGGTCGCGAGTCTCGTCAGCGTTGACCCAAGTTTGTCGGCCGTCCGCTGTTGTCGTTAGTGTTAGACCTGGAGATTCTGTGGAGAGCAGGGTCTTCTTGGCGTCTTTCAAGCCCTTGTTGGTGAAGTAGTAGAGTTCGCAGTAGTCACCTGCTTTCAGTTTCCATACAGCGTAGTGGGAAGGTATGATGACTGGGATAGATGGTACTTTGGTTTTGCCTATGGGAACAAATTTGGCTTTGTTCTTCTTCTGTTCCTCTTTATGAGCTGCTTCTTGTTCTTCCGCGATGGTCTGTTGGCGTTCTTGTTCTTCTTCGGCTGCTAGGCGCTGAATTTCTTCAGTGTCTCTAGCGGCTTCTATAAGTTGTTCCGCCCATAGATCCCGTGCTGCGTTGTTGTTCATGGTCCATAGCGCTGCTAACACTTCTGCTGCTTGGGCATCGTTCGCGATACCGTTGGCGGTGAGTTGTGCCCTAGCCTCTCTGTGATCATTTAACGTAAAGTCAGGTAGGACTGCAAAATTTGGGTCGTCTAGTAGAGGAGCCATTTGCTGAAAGGAGTGAGCAGAAAACGAGAGAGCTAGGGCTGGTGATCGTCGACGACGTTCAAAAGCTGATGTGGTCAAGAAGAAAGTCGCTGCGCCACAATGCTTACTTATGCGTAGACTATATTCTATGTTAGCCTTGTGCCTCGGCTAACTTAGAATTTGAGTAAGGTGAAGGAAAAGTGGGAAGGTAAAAGATGGGATTCAATAAAAAACACCCAAGCCCTGAGTACCACTACTTAAAGGGAAGATTATTTTCAAGGAACACTGAGGTACAGGTAGTAAATTCTCAGGAAGCGGAAGTGAAGGCAGGCAGTGCACAAGGGTGCAATACTCCACAATAGGGGTCTGTGCCATAAGGGCATGTATCAGTGTGATCCAGATAATATTAGAAGCAACGGGAAGAGAGATACAGCATACCAATGGACCTGGAAGGATGGGGACAGGACATGCAAAGGTCATCTGACAATGCACGGGAATATCAGATAGTGCAGGTGGGTTCCGAAGGATGCATGGTGTGGGGAATTCCCCCACTGTAGGTGTAAAACCCCGTCCTTTCCGCATCGTCTCACATCAGTTCCACATATTCCGCACGTTCCGTGTTTCCCGCGCATTGTCTGATGGGTTCTGCATTCCCACGCATCCTTCGGAACCCACCCGCACTATCTGATATTCCCGCGCATCATCAGACGACCTTCGCATGTCCTGTCCCCATCCTTCCAGGTCCATTGGTACGCTGTATCCCTCTTCCTGCTGTTCCTAACGTTATCCGGATCAAACTGACACATGCCCTTATGGTACGGACCCCTATTCCGGAGTATTGCGCCCATGTGCACTGCCTGCCTTCACTTCCGCTTCCTGAGAGACTTACTACCTGTACCTCAGTGTTCCTTGCAAATAATCTTCCCTTTAAGTAGTGGTACTCAGGGCTTGGGTGTTTATGATCGAATCCCATCTTTTACCTTCCCACTTTCCCTTCACCTTACTAGAGGACCACTTTGACTTATGCCCACTATCAATCTAACCTCATGATATACTTCCTTCGACTTCGCCTGCGAGTTCCGACGAATCAGTACATTCTGTGCTTTATCCGTTTGAGTTCCGTTTCATTCCTTTCCATTCCGCTTGAGTTCCACTCGGGTTCCGCTTGTTCCACGCTTGTTCCACTTGTTCCGCTTGTTCTGCATTTTTGCGGATCCTCATCCTACTTGCGGTAGGGTTGATTAGGGTCGTTTAGACAGAGACTAGTACTCCCCAGTAGCAATCCCCTTAAGGGTCGAACGTGCTTGCTCTCAAGTGAGGCAGTAGGCAGCAAAGACCCAACTTTGTAGTAGATCGATTTCTCTCCACTGTAGGGAGTCTCCCTATGCTAGGCTCGTATCCACCACTTTTCCGATGCATCAGGCGTCCATCCAACGTCCATCCGACACCTATCCATTCCATTCGATACACATCCGCTTTTCGGATGACATGCGGATACCTTCGGATCTCCCCCTATAGCTCGCACATCTGCCGCATCCGTCCTGTCCACGTCCATTCTACCTCATTGGTACGTACTCACACGCATTTTCTTGTTACTGACTGAACACAGACATATCCTCTCACACTCCAGTATTTTTCGGATAGCTTATGGCACGGTCTAGACTTGCTACCTATATATCTATGTTCCTTGCAAATACTGTACCCTATAAGCATGGAGGGTTTCGAAAAATACTTACTTCATGTAACTTCCTCCCACTTTTCCTGCACCTTACCAGAAGGTCACTTTGACTTATACCCACTATCCATCCAACCTTTAATGAACTTCCTTTGACTTTGATTCGCATCCTGTCCAATCTGCAAGTGCCATCCGCTCCATCTGACGAATCCGTACGTTTCGCATCCTATCCGTTTCATCCGCTTTTGCGAATCTTTCATCCTATAGGGTCGCTTTAGACAGAGATTAGTATTCCCCAGTAGCAATCCCCTTAAGGGTCGAACGCACTTGTTCCCAAGCGAGGCAGCAGGCAGCAAAGACCCAACTGTGTAGTAGATTGACTTCTCTCCGCTGCACTTGTTGTACCCACAGCGGGAATGTGGAACACATCAGACAATGCATGGGAAACGCGGAACACACAGAATATGCGGAACTGATGTGAGATGATGCAGAAAGGATGGGGTTTTATGCCTACAGTGGGAGTATTCCCCACAGCGCTCAGACACCTATGGACACTGGCACTATCCTATCTGCTGACCAGTCTCCCTCTACTTATGCCGAACTGCAAGCCATGGCTGATGTTCCATACCAGCGCGCCATTGGTTCTCTTATGTATGCCACTACCAGCACTCACCCCAATATCTCTTTTGCAGTCGCCACCCTCTCCCAATTTATGTGCAACCCTGGAAAGGCGCACTGGGAAGCAGCAAAGCATGTCATGCACTACCTAAAGGGCACAGTGGACTATGAACTCACCCTTGGCTCCACAGATGGAGGTCTTGAGGCATTCATTGATGCGGACTGGGCGTCCCAGCCCCATCATCATTTGATGTCAGGTTACATTGTATTGCTAAATGGTGGCCCCGTTGCTTGGAGCACACATAAGCAGCCCTTGATTGCTTTATCAACTGCAGAGGCAGAATATATAGTGCTAACAACTGTCACATGAGAGCTACTATGCCTGCAGTATCTCTCCAAAGAACTGTATGAGCCCCCTATTCTCCCAAGTCCCATCTACTGCAACAATCAGGCAGCCATCGCCCTGGCGTCGAACGGAAAATTCCAGTCCCGCACCAAGCACATAGCCATTCGGTACCACTTCATCTGCGCCCACATAAAGGACGGCACCTTCCAATTGTTCTACTGCCCCAGCGAAGACAATGTGGCGGACGCGTTCACCAAAGGCTTACCTTGCCCCCATCTACAGAAGCTCAGAGCTCAAATGAGCTTGGATTGTGCTTGAGGGGGAGTGTTGGACTTCGAACGATTCAAATGATGAGTTGCACTGTCCAAAGGATCTGAGATGTCAGTGTGAGCACAATAAAAGGAGTGATGGACAAACAATGCTTTGATGTTGGTTCATACCAGTCAAATATTCCATCTCTCAATCATTATATTTTTGTTTCCATCCTACATACTATAAAGTTATGAGCTGGTCCATACGAGCATCTCAGTTCTGACTACAGACTGAGATGTGAGTACCCATTATTTTACAGATGCGATACAATGAGTTAACAAGTCACTAGTATTGTTTTAACTAGGTACATGACTTGTGATAAAGAAGTTCTGACTACAGACTGAGATTATTGTTCTAACTAGTGTCCCTCCCATCCGCTCATACCTGTAACTCACTACACTTACTTCGCAACCGCAAGGGAATGAAGCTTGTCAATGGTCATACTGTCAACAGTGCAGTGCTTGCTCACTATCTCTCATGGCTACCTGATCAAGATGAGGCTTCCATACTCAAGCTCCTGAATCCAGATGACCCCCAAGACGTACCTCGTGCAATCAAACTTATGCAAGCCATAATCACCCTTTCCAAAAACAAATTCGACACTGCAACAATGTCTGTCAGTGAATGTGCCAATATTGCGGCCATCAAAATTCTTTGTGCTATCCTAGAATCTCTCCTCCTCCCATTTGTCAATGTCACACTGTTGCTGCACCAACAGATTGCTCATCTTAGTTGCTATGCGCACCTCACATTTACATTTTTCCGTCTGCACCACTCTGCATTCATGCTGCATGTTCTCTATTATGACTCACAGACGATGGTGAAAAATGCGTGCTTTTGCATCGCAAAGCAACAGAAACTTGATGGGTCGCAGAAGTTTTGGCTCATTCAGACTGGTGATGACCACCTGGAGAAGCTGTTTGGTATCACACAAATGAGGGGCCAGCATAATTCCACCATGAATTATTCACAGGCACTTGATCACATCGGCGCCACCAAGGATATTGATACTGTTTTCAAGAAACACCCAGACCTTGAATCTGGCTCATGATGACTCAAAATCACTCACATTGAAGGTGTCATATCCTGTACCTCCAGATCCGGAATTCCGGATCTACTTCATTAAAGTCCGGTCCTCCGTCTTGCTATTCCGCCTGGCGCTCCGCCTTCATCTCCGCACTCACTCCTAACTCCTTTTAGATTAGCTATTGCTCTGGTTACCGGTTATGTCCTATTCCGCTATGCTTACTGATCCGTCCATTCTTACTTCATTTCCGACTTCACTGCTTTGATCTGTTACACTTAGTAATAGACTTTCCACATGCTTCGTACATAGCCCTTACCTTTGCTGACTGATTTACTTACATGATACCTACAGTATATAAACCCCTGTAATACTCCGGAACTCCTTAGTTCGAATATCATCTTAGTTCTGCTCATTCCTGCAATCTCCGGACTTGAGTCTCACCTCTTGTCCACCTCCAAGTCTTAGGGGTTAAACCTTAGGACTAATCCTCTGGCTCTACCTTAGGGTAGTCTAACCTCTGTTCTGTTTCTACTCTGGACTTCCATAGTAGCCTTACTCCGCCCCCACATAGTCTTCTGGAGTTCCGCCAAACTCCACTGACTTCTGTCCTCCGGAATTCCCCGGACTTCTGTCGGACTTCCCCTCTGTCCCCCGGAAATTAAGGGCACATACTCGGGTAAGGGACACAGTGCACAAGCTGAAGCTGAAGCCCTTTGAGTAACCTCTCCCTTGAGCATGACCTTAACAGAAGGGCTCGATCATATTTGCTGTGATCTCTGGGTTGGAGATGTGGTTGCATTGCATTGTGACCTTCCCTCAGCATGGAAAGATGGTCGTGATAAGGCACTGACTGTGCTCACAGATGCTCATGTGTCTGCAGTCTGCTGCACATTCAACAAGTTTTTTTTCCAGGATGGCTGTGACCTCATGCATCCCTGGGGGGAAAACAAGTATTTAGGGATCACATCAGACATTGACGGTCACGGTGTTGAGTCAAGTGTTAATTCTGCTTCCAACTGTCCCATTCTGAGCAAGTCAATGCTGGTTGTAGGTCCTACCAGCATCGAAGAGGAGCCTGAGCTAGATGAGGATGCCCTTACTCTGGAGGAAGCCCTTACTCATGATGTTGCATTTGGAAGCCCAAACGTTGACCATACTACTCCATCGACATTGCATCCTGACACTCCAGCTCTCATTAGCGGCCCTGGGATCAATCCAGACAATTACCTTCTTGTCCATGGGAAGTACATCCACAAGGAGACAATCTGTCGATGGGTACTCAACAAGTATTTCATCGCAAAGTCTCTCGATAGACAGGAGCGAGTTGATAGTGTCGGTTTCACAAAGGTTAATCGTCGACATGAGCTCCCAGGGAGGTCTATCACTGGTGGTGATACATTCATCATTGGCAATGTTTTCCTCACAATCATCTGCATCAATCTCACGCTTACTATTGCACTTGTGTGTTCCACATCAATTGAACACCATAGCATTATGCATCATCATATTCTTGCCTCAAATGTTTGTGCTCCTGACGTCAAAATCACTGGCCAAATCTTAACATTGATCCCCACACACCAACCTGTTGAACAGCACTCCTGGCTTTGGATGGGAGATTATGAAACATACTCGGAGATTCAAGGCATCAAGCAAACTACAGAAAGGTTGTCGAAATTACAGCGCCAGGACTTCTGGTAGAACTCATTAACCCTGAGACAATGTGCGTTCACATGCACGATGACATCAATTCTGACAGGTTTTTCGCATTGAATAACCTCAGGAACACGTGGATCATTGAAGAGTCAGCTCTCTCTCTCGCATGCGACACTCTTTGGCGCAATGCCTGCGAGCATTCAATCAGCATCAAGAATATCCTCCATATCCCTACCCCTTCTGACTGTCATATACCTGATCCGACCACTCCAATATTAATATCCACTCCGCTTTCCGACCACCTCCGCTCCATTCATCCTCCGCTCCGTCCAATCATTGTCTGCATCTGCCCCTACGCTTCCGCTCGACTGCCCAACCGGTCCTCTTCCATAATGTCTCCATTCAACTGGAACCTCTTTCCCCTTTTAGATATATACTTTCCCCTTCAGTACATAGACCCTTACTTCTGGATCACCGGTAATTCTTCTTACCGCTCGATCACTGATCCGACATGTACATATTGATATCCGCTCCAACTTATGTCTTCACCTGTGTAAGTACTTACAAATTATATCCTTGGTACATAGCTTTACAACATAGTAATCCTGATCATTGCCTCATACTTAGAAGTATATAACATATCCTGTACTTAGATATTTTCCCCAGTCTTAATATTACTTGTCTTCTTGCAGTTTCTACTTGTGAGAATTCTCAGTAGGACCTTGCCTCCTCCAGACACAAGTTTCATCTTGTTGTCACCTCCGACTCTCCACCCTGACTTAGAGCCATGCTCTAAGTCTTCTCTTTACTTCTCTGCCCCTATCAAGTATTCCCCCTGCTCCTATCCACCCTCTGCACTATCCTCCGCCTTCTCCACTCTGTTCCTAGTTGGCCTGCCGCTAGTAGCATTCACCTCCTGACCCTCAAAGCAGACCTAAGTGGTCTACTTGTCCTACTGTTGGACAACATCGGACCCGCTCCAAATTCGGGGCACATACTTGGCTAAGGGCACAGTGCAAGAGCTGAAGCCAAGCCCTGACCCCTCCGCTTCTTGAGTCGGCATGGTACCTAACATTGACCCTTCCATGTTTCCTTACACTCTTACTGATGGTACATTTTTTGTCTTGTAACTTCATAATATCTACTAACTTGAACATGATGATACAGACTCTGTGTCATATACCTGATTCAGCCACTCCCAACACCATTCATAGACATCCCTACTATTGGTCCGACCCCCTGTTTCCCTGTCCGCTCCATCCCTCCTTCTCTGACAATGCATGAAGTGCATCTCAGCAAGACTAGCCCTGCTACCTCCACCCGACTCCGCTCCGCTCCTCCGACACTACCCCTATTTTCTCTGACACCATATCCCTACCCTCCGACCCTATCTGGAGCTCCGCTCCTCCGCTCCATTGGTCTGACTGATCCTACTCCTACTCCCTCCACCATCTCCACTTTTCTGACCCACTCGGTTCCTCCAGTTTCTCTTGTATCACCTCACCCGACTATCAGTCTGCCCGACCGTTTCACCAGTCCACTCCTAGACTAGGCACCACTTAACTGGTCTTATCTCCATTTAGTATCATAGTTCCTCCTTTCGGATCACCGGTAATTCCTATACTGGAGTGATTACTGATCCATCGCATGCATATTGTTCTCCGAGCCTTTTCTCGTATGTCTCAGTCATCCTTCTAGTAATCCTGTACACTCAGCACATAGCCTTCTGCTATGCTATGCTCATCACTTAGAGTATATAAACATATGTACATTTGTCTGTAGATACTCAGTCTGAATATTACCTTTTCTAAGCCCTGCTCTCTTGTCCTTGTTCTTGGGCAAACCCCTTGACAACTCCTGTTTGCCGGCCTAGGGGATTGACTCCCTAGGTCAGCTGCCTCCTCCGCTCATCTGACTTCCTGCACCTCCGCTGCCTTTCCCGCGCGTCGGACTTACAACTAGTACTCTCGTACTTCTGTCCTCTGTGTTTCCATTCTGCTTTGGACTTTGTCCAAGCAGTCTCCTCTGCTCCACTCCTACTGTTAGCTCCATCTGCAGTAGCCCTCCGACTCTCCCCTGCTGGGTGGACCAACCTCCACCCAATGTTCCCGCGCTTATCTAGTAGTCTGTCGGCCCTCCTTTGGAGGACCTCCACTCCAACATACTGTCGGAGCTCATAGAACTCGAGTTGGACTACAATCCGAAATTAGGGGCACATACTTGGGTAAGGGGTGCAGCATACGAGCTGAAGCCAAGCCCCTCAGACTCAGCCTTACCCCTGAGCATGGTCTTAACACTCTGCAGGTATTGTTTGCATAGAAGCAAGTCAGCAACTTGCTGTGGCTGAATTGGGACCTCTGGATGACTGTCCGCTATGTGGCATAAAAACTGACTCAATGCATGCACATATTGGTATTCATATCTTGTGGGCATCTTGTGGTATCAAGGAGACTCTAAAGGAGGAGGTATGTGTCAAGGCTTTCATTGCAAGCAAGACTTACCAGTTTTCAGGTCAGTCTCATATACCCATGTGGATTCTGTGGTCAATCTAGTCGCAACAAGTGCAAGATTCAAATCAACATCAGCAAAACCCTGATTTGGCTACAGCGCCACAGCCACACAGCATGTCACAGGTCACACAGAGTTTTTTGTAAAGGCTCTGCAGCATCACACAGGTACTGATTCTATGTAAAAACGAGTGTAATGTAGTCACAAACATATATATAACAAGATGGTATGCTAACAATTATGTTTTATTGAGAAATTGTGTAGTGTGCAACACTGTGCAGCGCTGTACATGGGGGGACCTCGCTGTGACACTGTGATTGCTGTGCAGCGCTGCACAACGCTGCACATAGGGTTAGGGTTTTGCTGATGAAGGTCTCAAGTAAGGGTAGCATATCACTCGAAACACGCTGCCCTTACTTTCACGTCTTCCAATATGCCAATGCCAACATTGGCTCCAAGAATCAACCCTCACACAATGTCCCAATCAAGTGCGAGCTCTGTCACCCGTCACTCACACCCCCGTCACTGGGAAGAAGTCTCGTGCTGAATCAGGATTTGTGGATGCTGTCTGGCGCTACAACATGATTCAACATCTTGATGATGTTCACCCTCAGTATGCACACCCCAAAAATCCCACTGGTCTCCCTCTGCCACTTGACATTCTCAACACATTCATGCTGACGTGCCTCGAACAACGTGATGCTGGTATCCCCGAGTTGCAATGGCTTATGCCTCTTTTTGACTTGGATGATGATAAAGAGAATCAACCCGGACCAAGTGCCCGCAAGCGGAAGAATAATAACGCCGGCAATACGAATGCGAAGGAAGCTTGTAAATCTGTGTAGTCAGTTTGTTCGTTTGTTTCATTTCCTTTGCATGCTTTCACGATTACACGTACATCACTCGCTCGCTATTTTATAGCTTCCAATTGTATATCATCACTCAGGAATCAATACATGCATGTTTCCGGCTCATTATATTGCATACGACGCGTCTCTCGTTGAGTGGTGAAAATTTTCAGCGCGACAGAATTACTCGATTTGGCAGTGTGACATCACGTGGTGTCACTGTAACAGTGGTGGTGGGGTCGCCGAACTAAAAGTGTTAGTGTCTGGAACTGACCGATCGCACGGTTAAGGGGGCACGTTTGCACCCATATCGCATCGTGCGTACTCCGGCAGATCGCAGATTTTCTATTGCATCCCCCACCACGAGCGCACGAACCTTACAATAACACGCCTCAGTAATACCATAGGATTTGTGATGTATTGCTAGCGCCACCATTAGTGTATTACCAGCATTCTTTCTGTGGGAGGCGTTGTCAGAAATGTACCAGGATATTTTGTGTTTTTATGTTACAAAAGAAGTTAATGAATACAATGCACTTTCATGAAAAGAGCTACGCATATGTTCAAGGTGTCTGATTCACCTTTATCATAGTGAAGGAGACGGGTACCATGCATACGAGAACAAAGGTCTGATGGATACGCAATTCCTGACACCGATCATCTTCTGTCCATCCTCGAGCTTGAAGCCTGGAAAAATCCTGGTGGAACAAAGGAACAATGCATGCAAATGAGTCGTCCTGAACCACAGGACCTTCCAATTCGGGAATCTGAATTATCAAAATTATATAACAAGTCCCTCTTGGTTTTGTTTTCCATGTTCAAGCACACCAACACCAGAATTCCATATTCAGGGAAATCCCAACTGCTATCCATCTCGTTGCGAAGGACAGTGCGTTTTTTGTATTATCTATGTCCGAATATTGGTAGTTTCCATACTGGTATTGCGGCAAGTGACCTCCCGTTGCATTGCTTTGGTTAAATTGGTTTGCCTCTCGCTCGACAAATGTCCCGCGCTCGGTGAGTTCAACCAGTACTCGCCCTTGCGTAGGTACGGTCCTGCACCTAACGTCGCAGATCCAGCTGCAAATATCCTCTTTGAATGTTGTCCGGGATCAATCAAAGGCGTTTGATATGGACGACCGTGCGATCAGGTATCCTACAAACATATTGGAAACCGCATATTTTTTTGGTCTGCCTAACGGATGTGTACACACTCATATTTTTTGAAAACCTTTTAACTGAAATACAAAGTTTTGGCAGATCTCAGTTTTGATGCTGTACTGCCCGTTCTTCACTACTCGACAAACGAGTCCTTCACAAAGTATCAGATGTTCAAATTTTTCGTTAACATTTTTTGTTTTAATGGTATGAATTATATAAACCTGTCTCCACTCCCCCGACTGCCAATTAAAATCGCTCATGGACTGGTTCTGGTGTCACATCAGGCCCTTACAACTGCCACCTTTCTACTACTAAAACAGAGAAAGTACAGTTCCTAGAATGCTCAGGATTTAGAACGCGGTGGCAAGAATATTTACACGACGGAAAGTAGACCCTGTACTTGTAGTAGTACTACTACTAGGTGGTAAAGCTCTGCTCTTCGCGTTCCAATTCTTGTTGCCAACGATTAATCCTATTTTCCCTTCGCATATCCCTTTTGCTGCTCCTTCCTTGTCTCCCTTGTTCCTCCACATTCTTCCTGTTGAAGGAGTCGGCTAAAATTCACCTGCTTCTCCGCTACTCTTTCGGCCCTCGTCCTTCGCATCTATGTCCATCTCCTCGGCATCTCGCAAACCACCTGCCTTATATCCATACCCAGACACATCGATCTCCTCGAACCTGTCAGCAGCACCGACTACTGGGAACACACGGTTCAGTGCCCAATAGACAAGTGCAGAAACCCCAAAGCCCGTAAAGAACGATAAATCGTAGATCCGGGTGGCTGCTAGGGGGACAGTCCGCCCGGCTAGAAAGCAGCAGCTCAGCATCAGCGCATCGCGATTGTGTGGTTAACTCACTAGCTCCAGCGAAACCGACAGCGTTGATAAGGATTCCGGAAATATACGCGGCGTATGCACTTGATTGCACTTGTCAGAGTTTTGAACGCTTCAAGCCTATTGAGACTCTCACCGGAAGTTGATCCCATATGTATACCAGTACCAAGTGCCCTTCCCTGTACGATAAAGGTCCTTGATGTTATAGTGACCCTTGCGGACAATGTAATATTCCGTCACCTATCGCAACCCGTTCAGATCACTGGAAAGAATCATGACAGAATTGCCTACCATAACCCCAGCAATGGAGCTCAGGAACACCGAATATGCAGAGAGGTAAGAGGTGAACTCATTACTGTTCTTCAGAAGGTTCCATGGGCACATGGCCAGACCAACGATGGCAGCAATGTACCCGCCACGTCGGATGTTCTGCAGTCAAATCTTAGTATGTAGGTTTTGTTTATACATTGGTGATGCATACAATGAAACGAGGGAACAGTGCGGTCAAATCACACCCTGCCGACACTGAGTTCGCACAGATGTTCGTGCTTGGTGACCGACGTCAGCTTAAGGACCGCCCTGGACATGTTTGTCGACCTCACCCCAACTGGGAGAAGAAGCATCAGAATCGTAACCAACACCGAATAAGATGCGCGACGTCACCTGTGCAAGCATGAATGAAGTCGAGATAAACCATACCTGCCAAATGGAAGACACGACAACGCGTCAGCTATACGCCCACCTCCTCGGAATCCCAGTCACGCACCCCGAATCTCGTGGCTTTCGACGCATTGTCATTCAAGAAATTTTCCAAAAGAACAATAGGTGACCAGATGGCCGTCCCGTAAATTGCCTGCGACGACGAGCTCACAAGGATGCCAATCAAACACACGAACGCCGCTGTGACAGGACTCGCAACCAGTTGTGGGTATAGTGCAGCCGATGGGGTACGTGCGCGGGAGGCAAAGTCCGGTGCGTTTGTGATAATCGTTACCTGGTTACTGATGCATGACATGGCACTGACCACCATGGCCCAGCCCAGCTTGGATCCATGCAGCGTGGAAGGTTGGTGAACGATCGGGCCAATTCCGTGAGCTTTTACAATGCACCATATGAGGAACGTAATTGAGGCTATGGGCATCAGGATGGGCGTCAAAAGGAAGAAGTGGCGGCTGAGGAAGGTCACTTTATGACCACCGGATAATATACGTGTACCTACACCTTGTGCACAGGGAACCAAATGACCGGCAGTGAAATGAGCCAGAAGAGGAAGAAGCACAGAAAATCTCGAGTGTCTGTTCCAGAGGATGCGGGCATTGAATTTGCTATTGCCTAGCCTCAGCTGGATATCATACATCAGGAACTGAGATATGTGACGCACGCAAGTCATTAATGCTAGGCCACATTGCCCTGAGCATTACTAGCACACAGGAACCGCCAATGCTCGCCTGGACACCATACCATATGCTGTGCTACTCAGCTCGCGTGTCACTGTAAAGGCAGAAATGCGCACCATGCCATAGCAGCGCGATTGAAGACACACCACAGGCTGCCAAACATCCCAAAGCTTGTGCGATTCACGATTGGAAACATCACATGGAAAACGGCACCGGGACGCGCATTCAGAACAAGGAACGGCGTGCCAATGCCATAACCCAGCCATACACATAGCCAGGCTTGCCACCACGACATTCCTAGTTGGATCATGGAACTTGGATGTTTCATTTAACACATATCAAGGATACATAACGACAGCGAGCGTACGATACGATCATCCACATGTTAACATTAAACATGTCTGCTATCCAGAAGGCAACGTAGTTGTATGCACGCCATGTTTGTTTCTCTGGTTCGACAGGCAGCAAATCTTCGTTCTACGGAACGGGTTATGAGATATCGAATTCGTAGTGGACACTCACGGTGATGAGCTGCTCGGTGAGCGTGAGATTGGGCTCATGAGTGACTTCGAGGCTTTGGATAATCCTATTGACCAAGCCCATGGCAAGTTCAACTAATGGTGGGACGGCACCATCATTGTCCGCAACTCGCAGGTCTTTAATTATGTCTGCAGCCTTGTGTGCTTATCGCTCGAATTTGTCAAGAAATTCCCGCCACTGTCACAGCCTAGTGTACACGTGCAACTGGCGGGCGAAAAATAGATATGGGGCTTCCAATGTGCCTGTCGTTGGTTTCAAGAGAACGGCGATAAAACGGGACGACGTTCATATCTGGCCGAGTACGAATGCTTCCTAGGCGGCCACAGTCAAATACGATTACAAGACGTTGGGGGGAGAGGCTTCATCCACGCGAATGAACATACGCACGTAATCCGACGCGAGATCAATGTTGAAGGTATCTGCGAGGATTTGACTGCGAGATAAACCTCGAGTGTGAGGCCTGAAAGTCGGGAAATGACCTAACGAGCGTTCTTGACAATACCCAACAGCGAAGCCTACAAACCTTGACGTGAACGCGAGAAGAATCACGCCAACCCTAACGTGCGAGTGTCGAACAAACCAATGAATTATGCAATACAGTTGAAATGCTCATGTAGCAGCAAGCCTGGATTGAGTGCTATTTCAGTCTTGACACAAGAGAACAGGTTCGCTTAGTAAGCACTTGTTTGGCTCCTCAGGCCTCCGAAGAGCTTAAACGGCACCTTAGTTAGACGCACTTTCCATGCCACCCAAAGCGCCGGAAGAACCAGAACAAAACCCATATGATCTGCTTGAGATCTCACAGGAGGCTACCGAAGCCGAGGTTAGGACAGCCTATCGAACTCGCTCGCTAAAAGTCCACCCAGACAGAGTACGTCTATTCATCCCAAGGTCGAGACTTAATTGACGTTGTCGCTGCAGAACAGGAATGACCCTAATGCAGGTGCGTACCGAGCTTCGCAAAAGATGTAGCTAACGCATGCATGTAGCCCAGAAATTCCATGCATTGACCACCGCCTCCACCCTCCTACTCGATCCCCTGCGCCGTCTCGCGCTCGATGCGCAACTCCGTTTGCAAGCTGCCAAGAAGCAGCGCTTCGCAACTTACGATAATAAGCGCAAGGCCATGGTATCTGAGTTGGAGGAACGGGAGCAAGAGTTCAAGAAAGCGCGAATGGCCAAGGAGCAAGAGAGAACTGCAAGGGAGAGCGAAAACGTAAGGATTCGGGAGGAGGGGCGGAGATTACGGGAGCAGAGGGAGAAGGAACTCGAGCTGCAGGAATTAGAACGTCATCGTGCAAGGTTGAAGCCCGAGCTAGATGAAATTGTCGAAGAAGACACTCTTGCTCCTCCGCCGCCTGGTGACTTGGACACCACGATCCGTGTCAAATACGCTCTGTCATCACATCCTGCGCTTCTTACGGCGTTCGCACTCGCCGCGCACCTCCGACGGTATGGCGAGATCGATGAAGGGGCGGTGGTGATGTCGCAGAAAGCCAAAAAGTCGAAAAAGTCCAAGGGGCTGGTAGACGGCGAAATGATTGTGACCGCGCTGGTGCCGTTCAATCAGCTGGGCGCTGCATTTGCTGTGATATCGAGTGCCGAATCGTTGAAAGATCGGGGTATGGATGTGGCATGGGCTGGCGGGTCCGAGCCCCCGATACTAGGCTGGCTTCGCGAGCGCGGGGAACTCGGAGGGCCCGCACCCAAGCGTGCTGAGCCCCTCAAAACAAATGCTTCTCCAGTGGGGACGACGTTCAGTTCGTTTCCCTCGAGTTTTGTGAGTCTGGTTCACTCGTCCTATCCCCCCAGTCAACTCATTTTTCTGTTCCGTCAGCCTGCTTTTGATGATGTAGCACCACCGCCACCTCCTGCTGCAAAGGCGGGAATGGACTATGAATCGTTGACACTCCTCCGTATGCGTGAAGCTGAGCGCGCACGCTTAGAGAAAGAGATACTGGAGGCAGAAGCTGCTGACGGCAGCTAGCCTCACTTTGCTGTCGCATGGTATATTTCATGTTGCAGCTCTGAACCTCTGGCCGCGATCTTGACGTCTGGTGTGAGCTCCAGAGCACTGTGCCCTTGCACACCTCCGCAGTTCTCGTGGGCAGCATGGATGGAAGGTTAGATATTCCATTTCAAATCCATTAGATTAATTTCTTGCATTTCTGAGGGAGTTGTTTAGGGCTTCAAAACGTGTATGTATCATGATGCGCTCATGTATCTGTTCATCTGATTGTCACATCCAGGTAAAGTGTTTGAACCAATTCAAATAGGTCTGCTTTGCGGACACTTGTTCTTGTTATACTTGAATATAAACAACGATAACCCGATCCTACAGGTCAATTGCAATACATGATCGGCTGGGTCTGACATGCGTTTGCGTTGTGAATTCACACGTCGACATTCAAGAATGTTCTAATCGCTCGACTCGTCCCCTCATTAAACGGATCCTGGTTCGCCTATAGTCGAATTGTTTATATCACACAAGCAAACGGTGTACTTTCTGGTCAAGCAAACCTCGAACCAACCTTGTGGAACGATATTACACACAATTCCGTGGAGCTTCAACTACCGACATCTTTCTCGCGCTGACGGTATAGAGTGACACTATTTCCCAACACTACATAAACTGTGGTACTTTTCGCATCCGTGGTTTCATAGGGTTCCGTGCATGATGCAGCTCATGGAATAACACTAGGAGAAGCAAGACACAGCGAGTGCGTGTTCCTGATGGAAGTTGCCCTGTCGGATACGGGCCGGGATACAACCCCGCCAGGCTCTGCAGTATGAAGGCATTGGCTTCGCTTTCTCCGACTCCATCGCATGGCCTTCATGTTGGCTACTTAGAACCCGCGGAGCCGGATTCGAGCAATACTTACACATACGTAGGAGCGACAGGGTTCGAAGAATCAATGTTGCCCAGTCTGGGATTGCAAGATATGATGCCCACCGCTGATGTGCAAGTTAGACCGCTCAGCACAAACCAAAGTTTAACCACAACCAGAAAGGATATACTCAGAGTCCCGTGCTTGGCTATGTTCCACCCTACCGATCATGATAGGCCAACCGCAACTGACTTTAATGTACACTCATCAGGCAGTTTCTTGAGGCGTTTTGCAGCCTCGAGAATGGCAAGCTGCAAGAACGTTTATTGTACCTCCCACCCTTCAACTCTGGGTCGATCTTGCCATTTCAAGGATCTTCATCCGGCTAGGGTGGCAGCATGAGGCTCAAGCAAGCCCTCATTAATACCGTGGATTTCATCATCGACTGGATGCGGACGTCGTGCAGAAGAGTCTCTCAGTCTGCAAGCGCCTGCCGCTGCTCAAGGGATGTCGCGGTGAACCTCTGACCAGATGACAAAACCATTGACCTTCGATATCCTGTCAATGACAGTGATCAGTGGCCATTGGCCATTGGCCATCATTTAATCAAGAATATGGACCTGGTACACGAGGCACTACTGTTGTACGTACACGGCACTCCGAGCTTCCAGTCACCTCAATGATCAATCGCTTGTTTTTGAATGGGTGGTGCTGTAATGGGATAAAGAACCGAAAAGCACAAGCGCGCGTTTACCGCATGGCATTATTGTGGAGTTGCATGCAGCACCTTGGCCTCCAACTTGATCTCACAGCTCTCCCATTGATTCACTCGCTCCCCACGATCTGTGTTATAAGTGGGCAGAAACATTAGCGGGTAGAAGCATTTATAGTTTTGTCACATTGCTAAGAGAACCTCTGTCGCGGTTAAGCATTGCACGAATCGAAGTCTCCACCCCGTTTCCCCTGACGAGATGAGGCTAACATCCTCAAGTCATAAACATATCAGGTGAGATTTCCCCAACGCCGGCAAGATGGGATATCTTAGAGTTTCATTGGGGTAGCTCCCATCTCCATCATGCAGAGACGGATTCAAGCTCCAACTTCTGTATTCAGACGGCGTTCAGGATGACCGCCCTTCAACAAGTCAATATTACTATGTACGGTTCCCCATCATTTGGAAATGAAGGACTTACACGCAATCACAGGACCAGCCAGTTGGCACCAGAGACATATGGCGTGCAAATTTTCGGCATGTTTTGGTAGCCTCATGTCGTGGTTGCTCCGTTCTGACAAATCCCAGACATCGATCTCCATCACCTGCCCAAGATTGGGTGGTTGAATGTGGACCACCAATTCTATGTTGAAATATCCATTGACGATAATGCGGGGACGACCAATTCTACGAGTCCGGAGAAACCCAACTCTATGCCTTGGACTAGTAAACATATCTTGTACGTCGGCGATTACTGCCTGATTCAAAGGCTGATTTAAAGAGCAGCAATGTTCGCAACTCTACCACTCTCACATTGAAAATATTTGCCCATCGCCAACTCCATACTGACCAATACATTGGTATGGTTCAGGGGTGTATCGAAGAATTTTTGAGGTACCCTGGCGGTGAGTAACTCCATCCTTGCGGAATGTGTGTACTGACAGTTTAACAAAGCTATTCTTGAAAACCTGAAGTGTATAAGCCCTGAAGGCAGGGAAGAGCTACTTAGGGCAAGCTTGGAGTTCAAGATTTCCCCCATCGTGGGCAATGAGAGCCCTGCTCGTCCATCTCAGCGCACTGAAACCGGTCACCAAGAAGGCATTTGGAAGGGACCCATAACGAGTCATGACCATGGGGACGCCGTCAGAACTTCATTTCCCCCTGCAGTGCAAATCTTTGGTACGTTAGATCATCTCGAATGACGGTTACTTTTGGTAACATGCGACGTCAATCAGATATCGACCTGCACCATCTTCCGCGAATCAGTTTGGGTTCGATTCACGACAGCTTCTATGTCCATGCTTCCGTAGATGACCACGATCACAAGTCTACCACTGCTGAGAAAGCGCATTCATTGCCATGGAAGACTCAATTTAAACTGTGAGTTACTTTGTCCCCGCCAGTTCATGGCGTTGACTCCTAGCAAGTAATGTACAGGCATCATCCATAATTTCCCTCAAAGTCTTCGCAAAACGTTGCCTCCATGAAGATCAGTACATTGGCATGGTACAAGAACGTGTCGAGCCGCTTCTCGCTCATCCCAGAAGTGAGTTTTTGGTCACCATCTGATCGGCTCGCTTGTCGTTGAATACAACATTAGCTAAAATCTACCGCCTCATGTCTTTTGACCGCCATGGCAATAAACATCTCCTTTGTGCTAGCATGGAATTCAAGATCACGCCCCTTCATGAAGCAATCGAGCATAACACCACTCAGTACGCCGAAATCCAGCTAGCCCGGACGATCGATGCCCCCAAGGATATATCATCTATCCCGGACACTGGAGGGTTCAGTCCAAATGGATCTTTAAAACAGTCTACAGAGCAGGTCGTCGTTGTCTTTGCCTCAGAAGTCCTTACACCACTCTTGGACAAGATTAGCATTTTCGTTCAGCTTGCTGGCAAGTTCGCTGAAGTATGGTCCCTCTACTTGAACACTGAACATGTCTGACACCACTTCCCTAGGCTCATCCGTACACCAAGATGGCGTTCATGGTCCTCACCGCAGTATATCAGGTGAGCGGGACGGCCACATGTTAAGACCTAATGAGCTCATTCCTTTGATTAGGTGGTAGATTCACAGTTTGCCCGAGACCGAAGTATCCGTCGGCTCATTACCATTATGCATGAAACCTACAGCCTTATCTCTGGCGTAGAGGAACTGAAAAGGGTAGAATCACAAGAAAAGACTATCAACTCCCTTGCTCGCCAGACGATTGAGTGTTCGTACTTTATCCGTGACTACCTGCAAAACAGGAGCGGGTGTAAGTCTGGCAGCTTCCTATAAGAGTTTTTTAACGAAGTTCCTGGATATAGGGAAACAAAGTTTTTCGAACGCGTTATCCGACCTCGATGCCAAGATCCTAACATACGAAACAGCATTCAAAGAACTCAAGAATGCCTTACAACAGCAGACCGCAATTCACACAGAACTCTATGTATTTCGTGTGCATGATCTGTTGCTTGACCATGGTAATACCCATATTCCATCTCTCTCAGCGCGTGTTCATATTTCTGTTAGCCACGAAAACGGACCTTGATTCCATGCACTATGCTTTTGGCGCTTCGTACGAATCACAGAAGATCGTAGACGCGCCCTCACGGACCGATATCGTGGAGTCGATAACTTCATGGGTTAATCAAGACAATGAACAGCAGATCTACCTCTTGCTAGGTCCCAGGGGGTCCGCAAAATCCAATATCGCACACACCATTGCGCGCCAATTCGACGCCATTGTGCGTCTTGGTTCGTCGTACTGTTTTTCGCGCGCCACCCGGGACAAGAGAAATACTACGAATTTGTTCAGCACAATTGCACGGGACCTTGCTGATCACGACCCCCAATACATGAAGGCTCTCTGGGGCACCGTGAAAGACAAGCGCGCGTTACGTGAAACGATCAACCCACTCACTCAGTTTACCCGCTTTATCCTTATTCCTGCGAGGCAAATGACGTGCATTGGCCCTGTGCTAGTAGTCATCGACGGGTTGGAATACAGCGGTAGCGAGTCAGCTCGTAAAGACCTCCTGACTGCACTTGCAGAGAAAGGAGCAGAGCTCCCCCGTAACTTCAAGTTCCTAGTCACTTGCCAGCCAGAAGACGACATCTGTGCTGCATTTGAAGGAAAATCTCATGTTATGCAGAAACATCTGGAACATCACGCCGACTCACTCTTTCCTGAGTGCAGTCCACCACGGACCTTATCGCAAAACCAGACAGGCAGACCTAGGCCTTGCCCTCCTACCCCTCCCTTGTCTATCCCAGAATTCACGCAATACATTCCGTCACCTGAGACTGGGCTCGTCCACGGTTGCCACGAGTAATTCCACTCCAACGTCGGACAGCTCGAGTTCAGGCTCAGCCATTTCCACTGTGTTTGATACATGGGACTCGGACGACGGCTGTGAATCTGCAGAGTCCCCTCCTACGAGTGCCAGCTCCGTTGATGAAGAGCCACAGCCTTCGAAGAGGAGGGCCATTGTACAAGTTACGCGCAGGAGCCAAGAGCTGATCACTGTGGAGAAGATCTCCGAGACTGGTGGCCGGATCATTAGAGGGACCAATTCGGAGAAGCTTGAGAGCTGGGTCGTTGAACAGCACGATCATCCTCAAAGTGGTCTGTTACTGAAAGAACTAAGATTCCTCACATCAGCGGAGCCGGTGAATGATTTACCGCCAACGGTTGGATTATTTGGACGCAGCAGTCGTCCCCCCAAACGATCGCGTCAGAAGCAGGTTCGGGCAAAGACCCTAATCCGTCACTCCACGGATGTGGATGAGGCGGAAATAATGGGTCGGGACGATCTCGCATGTCGGTGATACTTACTGCCAGCCTCGACAGACCAGTGACCATGGGGAGTTCGATGCTGTACTACTTATACTGGCATTGAAGGCAAAGGGCTATTAAACTTTTCGGGTGGGTTAGCCTAGCTGAAAATACCATTTAAACTGCCCAAGCTAAGTACTATTTTGAAAGGGAATGGCGAGTGGTGTCCACTTTGTACACTAATTATATCACAATACCCTTCTGTGTAGCGTCCTCGTGGACAACTTGTACTTACATTACGCACAACTTACTGACGCCGATACCTACGTCACGGTAGTGTTTGCACTGTCCCAGCTTGATCGGCATTATGCCGCATCTACGAGTTCAAACTGCTCATCGAGTACTCATTGAGCTGAGTTTGGTCTTAGCCGACCGCTTAATATCGTACGCGAGCCTCTCCACCGATGAAAGCACTCGCTTAAGGCTAAAGAAAGGTTCAAATTGCGAACGTAAAGTGAGGAGTTCATGGTACCCTGTTATCACTCGGACCCTTTTTGGCCTTCCTCGGTTCCTTCAATCCCTGAGGAAATAAGGTACGAACACGGAACCTTACGGATATCACAAAAGACCTCGACAACCGCAATAATCAATATGTAGCTCCCAATGCTGACTTTGACTTTTCAGATTAGTAATGTGCTTTTTCCTCGCGAGCTTGGTCCTAATGTACCTGCCCACTCATTGGAATCTAGAGCATTCCTTATTCTCGTGTGAGTTATCATCCCGCACCGCCGGTGAGGTTTTATTAGCCGCTCGTCTTCCTTATTTTTTAACTTCGGAATACTTAGGCGCTGGTATTCTCGTTCCAGTCAACTTAACCCTCCGTTACAGCCATGAGTAGGCTTCGCCCCCCACCTCCCCTTAAGCTGCCTTTTCTATCCTAGTTGTCTTTCCACCACACTTGTGTTGTTGCCAACGTTGCACTCGGTCTTTGGACGATTTTGTTTGTACGCGTTGCATTAGCTTTTCTACTCAGTGCAGACCATGTTTTTATTTTATATATGTATTGCAATAAATCCAGTGAACACTTATCCAAACAACCCTCGTGCTTTCTCACCACCGCAATCGACTCGGAAGGCACTTGAAGACACCGACATACAAGGCCTCCGAGGCTTAGAGTTGCGGCCTGGCGCGGATACTTCCAGTAAGCTCAATCTCTTTGCGAACAATACCCAAACACTCGCACATTATAGCCACACCCAATGGACACACTGGCCGTGCTTCGAGCAACACTCCCCGTTCAACGCCGCAGCATTGGTGCATTCTCAGCGAGGCGCCGTCGGTTCCATATGTTCAACTTTGAAATATGCGCCACCCAAACCTCAATCAACTCAGCCTACAACAAGACACTCTGACCCATTTTACAGCCACGAGCAGGCTTCGCAGTTGTGTGCTCGCGTTATCGCATATCTCTTTGCTTGTCCCGTTTTACAGCCATGAGTAGGCTTCGCGTTTTTAAGGAATCAACTTGATGTATTCATCAATGTCACTTAGGCTAGGATACAAAATAACACAATGTCCGAAGATGATTAACCCCCACGTCAGTGACTGAACAGGAAACACCACATCGGCAACGAGAGATCATTGGTAATGAAAACAATACGAAGTTGTAGGAGAGACGTTAACGAAGGAAAGACAAAGTCACCATAAGTCACGGAGGAGCAAGCATGTGCGGAGGATATGTTGAGGCCGTTATATACCCGCTCAATGATAGCTGCAACATTAAACTGAAGCGAACATGTCGAGTAGAGTCTGGGGTCTTTTCGTCGTGAATGCCGTCAGGGTGTTCGGACTTTGTTTGCTCAGGGTTTGAAGTTGTTAGAAGGAACCGAGGAAGGTCCGACTGATAACAGGGTACCGGAAACCGTAAAGTGAGGCCTTTCTCAGATGTTGTAATATGTTTTCAAGCAAGGTTCAATCTAATTAATCATTCTGGAGGCCCTATTACTAGCCTAGTAGGGCCCAGGCGGCGCTTGTTGTGTCGGAAAACCTCGGTACGTGTCCTAGACAGATTTGATACTACGACCCTGAAACCAAAATTATCAGATTATCAGCACCAATTAGATGGGGAGCTCCCCAGTACTACTGCACTACTCAAAAAATCTGCAGGTAAGATGACACGTTGTTACTAAGAATCTACAACAGGCGCTATATGATTCTGATTCTCATGCCAACTTTAAATTCAGCTGGCAGTGTGTATCAATGTTGCCATATTAATATTGTTGCCACAAAACAGCGCAGTGAGCCACTGTGAGTCTGATAAACGCGTGACCTGACGACTTGTAGTAGGGGTGATATGGAAAGCGAGAGTGATCAGCTCGAGAGAAAGTGGTCAGCTCAACTTGAGTTCAACGACAGTGATCAGCTTCGCCCAAAAAGTATGAGGGCCCGTATTGGACAAAATTCTAGAGTTTTGCTTTGAGCTTGATCTCGAGTTTGATCTTACCGAATAAGGAAGGTGTGTCCTTCGACAGGGACAGCAACATTGACCTTGACTTTGACTTTGACTTCTGCCTCGACGTAACCATAACTCTACTCTATGTGATTAATACAGTTTATGTTGAATTACAGCCAATTCCCCTCGTGACCGTGACTGTTAAGCCCAAGGATGTCGGCGCTATTGGTAAAATCGCGTTTCGTCGCTGTTTCCCACGCTTGCTCGCTGTGTGCCACTAGTGGCACACGACGACGACGACCACGCCAAGCACACTACGAAGCATAACGCAAGACAACTTCAACAGTTGCACAGCTTATTCGTATTAATTACAGCGATGGGTATCAATAAATTCCCCTTGAGACTATCGAGCTGCTCATGAAATACTTCATTAGGCTGATTTGCCTTGACTGCTGATGGTGACTTTGTGGAATTACATGGGTCATCAACAGCAGAAGCAGAAACAATGGGCATCGAGGACGGCAGTCCGACGTGTTGCGCGCCGTAAATGGATGTGAAGAAAGGGAGGGTGATACTCCACCACTAAGCTTCGGAGCAGGATGGCCAAACCGAGCGTCGTAGGGGAAGAACTCGGTCTAGGAACAAGCAGACGTGAAAAATTGTCAGTAGCGTATACATAAAATAAAATGAACAAAACCATCACGCTTGTCGCCTCCAAGAGGCGTGTTGGACCAGGGATATAATGGTTCACGCCGCCAACGGACAACAAAACGAACAAAAAACTCACCAACCATCGTGCCGGGAGTTGTCCGTGCGTTCTGGGGGTGAGCGCACAGTGTCGTTGGGGCTTGGCGTTGGGTGGATGCGGGAAACGTGCGTGGTGACATAGTTATTGAGTGTGCGGGCGATGTGGACGCTGGACTTTCTGCCGGCACTTGCCGAGGGTCAAGCTCAACATCAAAGTCAAGCTCAACACATCAAAATCAAAATCAAAACATCATAGTAACGCGGAAGACATTCCAACATCTAAGCTCAAGTCAAGTTTCGCAAAGCCAAAAGCGAAAAAACAATTTGTCCAGTACGGTCCCTTATAAAAAAGGCTTTTGTTTGGCTTTCCCCCAGGCGGCCCAGACCCCTAATCACACTCTGAATCTCATTACATTACTTATGCTTTTGTACTTCCGTAAACCGACTCTAACTTACACATCTATGTTCTACACCTGTGATACAAGATGAGCTACTTCAATGCATACAAAGAGGTACCGGTCGAAGCTGATCACTCTCGCTTTCCATAGGGTGACGACTCAGTACTCAGCCGTGACGGATAGTGTACTGCACTACGATGTCACTGGCCTAAGGTTTTTGATCATCACGATGTTTGCGGCTCTCCGAGTCAAGGTAACACCCGCTATCGGGAAGGAATGATCGTCTTCTCTCCATATAAATATTAGTCTTTCCAGGGAATGAATGATTGCAAGGCATCGAGCTTTGAGGACTAAACGTTTGGGTGGATGCCCGTGGCAGAAATGCACCCAGCGTGTTTTGACGTTACTCTCGATCATCTGCACTGCGATCACTGCAGACCACTAATGCTGTCTACACGTGCGTATGAACGTTGATCCATCCGAATCCTGATTTGCAAATTCAGGGTACAAAGCAAAAGATCAGTTTAACGTCTTCGGGCTTGTCCGATACTACCTCATGTTTTCACTAACTGAAAATAGCTGCCATGCCTGGGATTTGAGCCTTCTAATCTGCGACGAGCGTTTACCAGCCACTGATCTATGATGGCTGGCAGTAGAATGGGCCCCACGGCAGGCGTAATGAAGCGATTAAAGTTGCGCTTGCTGGCGTGCTGTTTTCCTTCTTCTCGTTCTGTTCTTTCCAACTCCCCAGCCATTTGAACACATAGCACGAACGTCCTCCTAGTACAAGTTCTTTTGTGCACAACACTCAGTGAAGTTCATGATGGAAACTGTGTACCCTTCTCCGATGGACGATACCAGGTGCGTTAACTGCAGTCATGTTTCACGACACGGGACCGATTTTCACAAAGACAGCCCTCTGATATCGATTCAACATATCATTTTTCTCAACCTGGGTCTGATTGCCAGAGCGACTGTCACAGGTGATATCTGACATCTATCCGCCGCATCGACACACTGACTAACACCATGATAGTCGATCAGTTCCCGAATATTACAGTGTTGAAATCTCCAGTACGACGCTCTTATCTAACTACTTTCGATGCTGAGAGATTTTCACAGACATTGAAATGACCCAGTTACCAAAAGTCGGATGGCTTTCGCTTGATGACCACTTTTGGCTTCAGATCACTGCCGACGGTAAAGTAGAAGAAACGAGCGTAGAGGGTCGTGGCTCTCTGCGCTGGCAACACAAGTTCACTTTGTATGTATGTTCATGTGTTCCAAACCTTGTTCGTAAATCTTGTTTTAGCAACATGCGGAAGTCATCCGCACTCTCCTTTCAGTTGTATGCTCGGCGTTATGTCCATGAAAATAAATTCATAGGCAAGGTGGAAAGATGCGTCGACACGCTGGTGACACATCCAGACGATAGTGCGCCTCTTTCTCCTTCCTTAATGAGCTCATAGCTGAGCATCGCAAACAGCTGTCTTCAGGGGTTGGCATAACCCTGAGTATACTGACAGTCTCGAACATACATCCCTGATATGCAGGATCACGAAAAGGAATATCTCTCCTGATGAGGCAGCCGCGTCAGCAGCAAAGGCTCAGCTATGTATCTCTAGTCCGTAGAATGACAGACCCCCTCTCTTGACTACTTACTCATAATTACCTCTCAGAGATCATCGTTCACCACCTTCCAAGAATTAGGCTCGTATCCCTGGATGATCACTTCTTCGTGCAAATTGAAGTAGATGGCAAAATAACCAGTGTCACGAAGGTACAAAGAGGACACTCACCACAATGGGAGGGTGAATATCGTTGGTGAGTACAGCCATTTGATTATATTCTTGTCTATACTAAACAGCTTTTGTGGTCAAGTGAATACCGAAAGGACTCTCGAATCCAACTGAAGATCTTCGCGCATCGCCGTGTTCACGAGGATCAATTTGTAGGTGTAATCAGCGATGAGGTAGAGTCTTTACTGCGGCGGGGCTGTCAGTTGCGTTCTTTGTTGGTCGACAGTCACTCATCTACATATCACAGTTATCAGGCGACAGATTTCGGAGATTGATCAGATCGGAAAAGAGCACCCACTTCCTGCAAGCATGGAGTTTCAAATTGCATCCTTGACCCCACCTACTTCAGATGGCTCCCAGCGTGCGGACGGTAAACATGACATCCTGGGTGGCGGGGGGGTCGCCCACGCACTAACATCGACCACAATTGCTGTGGAGGTCTCAGGCAAGTACCTTATGTTCCAAACTTCCTTGTGATCTTCATCGATTTTCCAGATATTTACTTGACTCAACTGCCGAAAATTGGAATGGTCGCATTCAATGATCAATTTTTTGTCCAGCTGGTGGTCGAGGATATCATGGAGACTCAAACGACCAGCTCAAAAACTCAGCAGAGTGGTTCGATATGCTGGAATGAGAAATACATTTTGTAAGTTAGGCCTTGGAAATTCATCCACCATCATTATTAACTAGCACTAGCCATGTTCCGGAGACGGCCTTGCTGTCACTCCAAGTTTATGCCCGACGCCACATTCACAATGATGAGTACATTGGAATGGTGAGCGGCCGAATTGGGGCATTTATGCAGAGCTCTGGATGTAGGGCATTAAAATATTGTGCTACTGGCTATCATTTACCTTCATGTGCAGGCTGTGATAGGCAGCTCGTTGTGTTCGACAAGCAGAGCCAAAGAAATCTGGAGACAAAACTTTCATTTCGAATGACGCGAAGTTCGACCTCTCATGGAAGCGAACACGGCGGGGATTCTATGTGTTCGTCGTCGCGACAATCTAAGGATTTTAGTTCACAGCAGCATGTTGACGTCGCTGATCGTGCTGTCGCGGCGATGATATCGCCCACACCGAAGGGTTGTGTGCAAGGGGACACTAATCCACTCTCTGTTCAAGTCGTAACAAGTTTCGTTGATGACACAGCGGATGCGTTCCAGCCCCTCTTGTCAGGGATCACCACTTTTGTTAAAATTGCTCGCACTTTCGCAGAGGTATGGCCAGAACTTGACCTTGAGCACCTTGGAGCTGATTCATTTATTCTCCACATGGTAGGCCCATCCGTACACCAAGATGGCGCTCATGGTTCTGACTGCAGGCTACGAGGTTTGTGTTCTCACCTTGAGCTTTCGTTGCAAATTCACCGAATGTGTAGGTTATACAACGGCAGCTCGCTCGTGATGATAGTATTCGACGATTAGCGTCCATCATGTGTGAGAGCTACGGCCTAGTATCGAATGCCCCAGATTTGTGCAATTTCCATGGTCAAGCGGAGACCGTAAACTTGCTCGCTCGTCAAACAATAGAGTGTGCATACTTTATTCGTGACTATGCCATTCATAAAAGTGGACGTAAGCGATCGAGATTAAGCATCATGCAGTTCCAGAATTAACAGTTATCCAGTGAAGCATAGCATCGCCAATGTGTTTTCGAACATCGATGAAACCATCCAGAATTATGAAGCTGCCTTCAGAAACATCAGGACAGCTCTGGAGCAAAAAGCTGTTATCAACACTCAATTGGTCGTTTTTCGCATACATGATGCCTTGAAGGACCTCGGTAAGTAGTTCTCCGTTGTCGGGGGGCAGCATTACTCACCAAGCTCAGCCATTAAAGTAGATCTTGATACCCTACCTTACGCGACTGGCGCCTCGTACCATGCGCAGAGGATTTACGATATCTCACTGGAGGATATCCATGTCGCTGAGATCTCGGACTGGGTAAATGGCAAGAGCAGTGAAGCAATCTATCTGCTGATCGGGCCTCACGGATCCGAGATCAGCGCAGTTGCCCATGCTGCAGCTCGCCAATTCGACAACATATCTCGTCTAGGATCGTCATACTGTCTTGACAGAACACGTCAAGGTCAGAGAAAGCCGGCTAATCTTTTTAGCACGATCGCTCGGGATCTTGCAGATCACGACCCTGAGTTCATGGTTTGTCTCAGGGACAAGGTGAAACGGCGGGCAATAGGCTCTTCCCCACATATTCCCACGCAGTTCGACTTCATCCTCGCACCGGCGCAACAGATGACGAGCTTGGGACCTGTGCTTGTTGTAATTGACGGGCTCGACGCATGTGGTGATGTTAATTCACGTACGGAGGTTGTCTCTGTCCTAAAGGAGAAGGCGAAAGTTCTCCCGCCTAGCTTCAAATTCTTGATTACCTGCCTGCCGGAGACTGATGTAGCCATCGCCCTCCGCGACGAACCCCATGTCCTAGCCAAAGAGCTTGATGCGGTTGTTACCGTACAACCTCGTGACAATGGACTGACCACAGTCAGAACTAAACCTCGCCCACTCACCCCTCCAATCCAGACCGAGTTGTCACAATCCGATTATTTCTCTTTCTGCGGATCTGCCTCAAGTGCTGTTTCGTCAAGTAGCATAAGCTCCCTCGCGCCTTCCATTTTCGATGAAGGACTTCGTACCTTTAGCCCTGATACATCGTCTCCAGCATCCAGTGTCACCTCATGCACGGATGCAGGGTCCCCAAAGCGGTTCGTCGGCACATTCAAACACATCGAGACTAGAGAAAAGGCAATTTCCTTTGATGAAGCTGGTCTGCAGACTGTTACGCACACATCCCTGAAGCAAACCGTTAAGCAGCACGTCAGTTCGAATCCGCGTCGTGTCCAATCATACACCCCTATTCTTGATGAGCCAAATGCTTGCTTATTCATTCCCGGGCCTACTGCTCCAACCGAAGACAACTTGGCGGTTGTCCCTCCTCGATGTGATAGCCCTCGTCCAGCAAGGCGGAGACGTACACCCCGACAAGAGACTATCATCCGAAGCGAGATACAAACCACCGGACCTCAGTCTATCACTCTTCTTTCGCCATGACAATTTACCAGATATTCTACTGAGCACACCTCTTCGGAAGAAGGTTGGGGGGCCTGACTCGAGTCATGTTTTGGTCGAGAGTGTCATATTTCTATGTACTTGTATCAATATGATGTTACCCGCACCATCGTGGTGGTTTTCAACGCTGTCAATAGCAATACTCCCATGTACACCATACACATTTATTCGTACTATACCTGTATACTGCCTTGCAAATACCACTCCCAGATTCGGCACTGACTCCGGGACCCCCAAAGAAGGGGTCATATAATAGCCCAACGTGAACTTCCGAGTTTATTACTCTTTTCCGACGAGTTTGAAACGACGAGGAGGGTGTGATAACACGGAGAAGAGATGGCAGGAAAAGCCAAAGCACGGTATGTGGCCTCTTAATCTAGTGACTTTCTCTTGACAATGGCCTTGTGGCAATATTATTTTCCTTTCGCCAACGTCTTCCTGCCAGAACAATCATCGTCCGCTTGATTTCCACTGCTCAAACAGGTTTCTTCTACACCACGCTGCGCCCAAGGCAGGGTCCTAAGCTCGCTGCCGTCAAATATGATCCTAAAGGTTGGTGTTGGTGTCCAGGTGGTTGGCCAAGATTCTGAACTGGTTCATTTCAGTTAAAGCTCGCGTACTCTTCGTAGAGAGCAAGAAGACGAAGAAGTAGTGAGGTAGTTGCTGCAGAATTTCTATTGCTTTTGCGACACTTAGAGATTCACGCCAGCCTACGTTGAATCTGAGTGGTGCTCAACCCCGCACTACGCACACTCTTGACAATATGCTATCCGCCGCGCTCTAATAGATGTTCAATATAGGTGGCATACGAACCCGACTTCCATGTGGTAAAATCCCTGTTCAAAGCTCCATACAGAACAAGACATTGTCAAGTAAGTTGCGGAGGTACACCTGAACTACATATAGCGAAACATATCCTACACGACCCTGCTCACCAAAATGTCTGTCCTGACTGCGGACTACTCGGTATATTCTGCGGCGCTACCCCACTCTGGGGAATTGATGTCGACGATTGTGATTGGGCTGGCTTGGGAGCCTCCAGATCCTTCCGATACTCAATTTTCTCGACCCGCACTTCGCCTTCAACGAGCTGATATACATACGTGACAACCACAGCGCCTTGAATGTCCATCAGTGCAAAGGATGGTGTTATTTCACTAAGAATAGGAATTGAGCAAGCAGGATGGGGGCGGAATGATGTGAAGGCCGTACCCGCTGTATGAACCTGTCCATGCGCCAGTCGCAGACCCAGGGTTCACAAAGAAACGACCGTCATATTCAATTGCCTGGAAGCTTATTTGAATCACATCAGAATGTCAACTATCGTGTAGATGCTGCGGAGTCAACACACGTATGAGTATGCCCTGAAACGAGCACGTCTACGTCCATTTGCCGTGCTAATGCACTGAGCGCATCGAGGTCGCCAGTCGGCACGCACTGGTGCCCATGAATCACTCCGATCCGTATTGGGGTATGCACTATGGTCGCAGATAGCGGAAAGCTCGCGCTCTAGGTCGTCTGCAGGTCAGTAATAACTCTACCACAGCATAAACGGAAAGTGATCATTATGCACCTCATCGTAGTCCCCTCGGACAACATACACATCTCCTGCTATGGTACGCAGGTACTCGTAGGTCTCGCGGTCACAAACGTTCCCTGTGCAAAGGATCTGTTGGATTTTTCCTGGAACAAGAAGTTTCCGGAATTTGGCTGGGAGGTCGTGTGCGCGGTGTGGGATGTGCAAGTCACCGATTATTAGGACAAGCACCATGTTGCACACATATAGATGGTACTCCCTTGAGGGAAGTTCAAGCTTCAGGTCGTCAGTGGGAAAGTATTATATAAGCGGCACGTTAATGCCGGTTGTCCGTCCTTCTCTTCCTATTTGCCGCGCTTGCAGGAATGGCTCACTCGTTGTCTCCAGAATGTACGCCATTGAAGCACGAGTATGATGCGTGCTTCAATACTTGGTTTGAGGGCTACCTCGAACCGGCTATTTCGAATGCCAATACCAAGGGACATCCACAAGGTCAAAGAATCGAGTACTCAAAGCAAAAGAAGGAAGAGTACGACCGCAAATGTGGGAGTATCTGGGCGAGGTACAAAGATTGCGTGCAGGTAAGCCCCTTTAATTCCAGCTCTTTTCTCCGCTTTACAGGGAATAATTTCCTGAGCGACCTCAATCCACTAGATCCAGTGCTCGTTCAACATTTGATTATGGTTCCGGCTCCCGCTAAAATTCGATGCTGACCTCTTCCAACATAGAAAGCTGTTACAGAGAAAGGTTTGGGCGAGTTACTTGGCCAAGCACGGCAAGAGAACCCGCTTCGCGAACCTCCGCCACCAGACGCATCTGGATCATCATGACCTGCTTGCCGCTTGATTCGCTGCATTCCGATAACCCCTGAAAGTTGCTGCAGCAAGTCACCTGGCCCAACAGAAATCCGTTTCTAAACACACACGTATCTACCTGTCCCCATGATGCAGCCTGTCTTGTCGTCCCCGCTGCTCATTTATCCCTATTTTGGAAATTGTCCCCGCAATTGAATATTACCTACAGTGTTGTAAGCAGAGGCACGCTGAGAGTATCAGAACAGCATGGTGAAATACAATAATTTAGCTGCAATCGCAAAGGAGATCATTGTGTAATAACGAAGTTGGGCCCATGAGTCGAGCGGCATACTCGTGTCAAGCCAGCTTTACACCTCTCTAGCCTCAAGTTACATAGTAGAGAACAAAATCGACACCTGGTCATGTCACCGAGCAAGTACAAACTGTGTATTCCAGACCCACGCACGTGCCATCTAAAGAGGAATATTTCAGCCCATGAATCAACCATAATCAATCACTTAAACTGCATACCTCGTGAATAATCACATAGCGGACGTTGCACTCAGGCGCGGACATACTTTGCTGAGTGCATCTTCTTCATCAAATCCCGCACTTTCAACACTGGTAATGGGTGAAGCAGCTCTGTCATGAGTAAAGGACGTAAGTCCCGAGGTAGAGCTCTCCGACGATGAGCGGGACGACGTGGATTCTTGCCGATCTTCAAGGTTGGGTGGTGGGGAAGAGGCGGGGGCGAGGGAGGGGGGCGATGGAGATAAAGTATTGGGCAATACATGATTTTCCGCGCCGAAACGATTTGATTCTTCCTGTTTAGCAGTAAAGCTAGTTTCTCCTAGTTGCCGGCGTACGATATGCGGTAAGCGGCGAAAGGCCTTGCATATATCCTCCTCCGGGCGGCAAGTGATCAGAAATCGGAGGTTTCTGGGAAGATTGGAGCCTTTTCCTGCAAGGACAGCCAATACATCCTTCCTTGACGCTTCATTTCCTCCTAGTTCCAGGCCATCAATGATTACCAAGAGCGGTCCGGTCAAGACGACATCTCTAGAGGGAGCGAGGACGAATCCCTCAAATTGGGTTTTCACATCCTGTGTCTTCCGTAGGCTTGTATTGTCAGCCACGGCGAGCTGGAGGTTTTCCTTAAACTGGACATGGTGATCTGCCAAGTCGCGGGCGATCGTCGAGAACAAGTTTGCGTACGTCCGATTTTCAGAAGTTCTCGGATTTCGGAAGCAATATGAAGAGCCAAGTCTCGAGGCGAGGCGGAAATGCTCTCCAACAAGCTGTGCAATGGCCCTGCACGGCTTTTCTGGACCGTAAACAACGCAAATTCTCTCCGAATCTTTACTCTCGCCGTTTACCCAGCTCTGTATTGATGCTATGACATCAGCTGGGGGAGGCGTAGTCGCACAAGATGTTGCGGTAGCGGAACATGCTGTTATACATCTGGCGTCATTTGCGTAGGCCATATCTCGAAGAATTGCCTTTGCGGCTATACGGATTATCATTTATTATAGGTAAAGTCAGCAGATAATCGGTGGACTCACCGTGATCATGAAGTTCCTCGTGTACTTTGGAAACGGTGACGTGCGTATTAATCGATAATTGTAGGTGAAATTTGTGCATTAAGTCTTTGAATGCGTCCTCGTGTTGTTTTATTTCGGTTTCAGCGTTCAGTATCGAATTCGTAATCGCTTGCACCACTTCATAAATGTTTTGAACCGTAAGTACATATTTCCATCATGTGCAGAACACTCACGCTTGCTTCGGTTGTCGACGTAGTCGCGGATGAAGTATGCGCAATTTACTGTTTGCTGGGCGATGTCATGGAGGATCTGCTCTCGCTCCTGCAGGCGCAGAAGTGCATCTACGGATGTAATAAGGTCGTATGTTTCTCGCATCGCATGTAGGACTCGACGGATGCCGCGGTCGCAGTTGGCTCGCGATCTTATGACCTGATGAAGAAGAGAGTCAATATCATATTGGAAGTCGAAAAAACTATATCTAAACCTCATAAGCACTGGTAAGTATCGTGAATGCCATCTTCGCATAAGGATGAATCTGTGAGGGAGTGAGGCTGATCTTTTCGCGCAAGTGATCAAGGGGGAAGACATACACTACTTAATCTTTCCGCTACTGTAACGAAGACGCCGATCTTTGCCAGAAGAGGCGAAAGATATACATCACCATGAACGCTACCGACAGCCTGGGTTATAGCATCGTGGATGATACTGTGGTGTTCTTTAATGTTCCCCTGACGAATTAGATCCGCGACACGATTGGCTGCCGCAGAAAATTCCTGCCTGACGGGACTTGCAAGCTGAGATCCTGCCAACGTGACACCAGGCCGTGCAGCTCTAAATGATAAAGTCGGTGCATCCGTGCCCAAAAAGGTGGCAGATGATGTGAGTTGTCGTCGTACAACTATGATTTCCTAAATCAGTGTACCACATCCAAGAAGGCGCAGTGCTGACCGCCCTTGGGCTGAAGAAGCTCATCGAGGCTTCCAAAAATGGTTTTGCCGATGACTATCTCTTTCCTATCTTTTCCGTCGTAACCGAATACCCGAAACATGAATCTAGAGGTCTGAGAGACTCCCCTAGGATGCTTGAGCCATTGCAACGTCATTTAACTTGAGACGACCTACAAAGTGAACACTGTGTCCCAAGTAAAAGACCTATTTTCTTGGTGCCCTTCTGACTTGATCGTTTGAGACTCTCCTTTATCTTCCACAGAGAGTTCAAGGAAGAATCGATCGTCACAAGACAACTTCCCGAATCTAGGAACACGGTCCAGGTCCAGGATGACAGCTATCGACTCTCAGCACTGACAGGAAACCTTGAGCTAATGGCGTACCAGAAATATCCAATGCATCGATCCGCTTGTTCAGCGTGATGTCCAGGACATTTTGCTCATCCGCTGTATGGCTAAGGTCCTCCTCGCGATAGTTATATGCGGTAGGAACTCCTGACACTTGAGAAATGTTGAATTCTACATGAATGTCTGCACCCTTTGGGCACCTAAGCGTTTGGCGAACAACTGCAAAATACGTGAGTGGGCTGAGCGAAGTGTGATAGGTCACTAACCGCCACCAGGAGCAGAAAGCCATTGCTTTAGTGGGCAACGCAACGCAGCGATTGCTTCGTCAGAATGCAAGTAACGTTTTGCAATGATTTCTAGCGAAGCTTGTGATGCATTGTTGTACGGCCTGTATCGATGGCAAACCCCCCTAAGGTGGCGCGTATATAAGTGACATCAACGGACTTACAGTTGATAGTTGTTTGTCCACCTGTAGTGCCCTTGTTTGGATTTTTTGGGGCTAGTTTCTAGGGTAGTGTCATCCACAACGAATTGAACAAAGAAAGCGTCGGTATGGATACGGCTGATTCTGGGCAAACCTTGCAAATCAACATCTGAAGAAGTATGAGCGATGCGACGTTTCATGATTGTCAAGATTGCGCACTGCAAATTCGCAGCCATTCGAAACTAGAAGATGGCGTAATCTTGAACTCAATCCACACTTTGTGATCTTGGGTTCCATACGGCTTGATAGTCCGACCAATGGCTAACCACGAGTTGGTTCAGTGTATTTCGAGAAAGTGTTGAACTGAACTTACGGCTTGGACACCTCAACAATGCTTCGAATGTGTCTTCAAACGTGCCAATTCTCTTGGGTTTGTGTAGTAAGTCGTGTGCGAAAACATCGAAGACGATCGTGGGCGACTCGATTATATTGCTTGAGCAGTAGAGTGCTTAGAGAGTCTCACTAGAATTACAGTTATCAGGGACTCACAAGCGATACTTTTGGCGCCAGGATGAGGTCAACCACCCTGCGGTACTTGTCCTCTGAAGCTGACCACCAACGATAATATGTACGGAGAATCGGTCGTCCAATGGGTTAATCCCAATTGTTGGAAGGTTGCGCAGAGCGATATCTGTTACGGTGATGAGTCCTCCGACGGTTGCGTGCAGTAGACAAACGCTGACCAGATATCTTTACTGCTGATATTTTGCCATTCACAAAGGAAGGGACGTCGCTGACCAAAGTCTGATCAGTGGAGTTCCTGCCACTATCGAGACCGTGAGCATGTGAGCAAGATGGACGGTACGCCCCGAGAAATTGCAGCAACGTACCTGGGACGGTCGTCATCGTGGTTCGTCTGCATCTGTTGATGCCAAAGCTTGTTCCTGAACTTTTCTTTTTCAGTTGGGGCGAGCTGAGTGACACAATTTCGTACCTAGTGTTTCGGGGTGGAAGTGAACTAGCTTCTAATGGTCACGGCGTAGATGGGAGTCGGATGGGAGCAAGCTGCAAACTGAAAGAGAAGCCAGCTCTGATCAGTATATATATACATTGTTTACCTTGACCTCCTTGCAAATCACTGCAAAAGACGCCCTACTGGCAAACAGGGCGTGCGTCAATCGGAGAGCCTGAGACGAATGTACGAGGTGTTTGGAGCCAACAAGCCTCGTGAAAGTACTATGTCTGCTTCGTGAGCGTTCGATGACTCCCCGTGAAGAAGCATTACAACTGAATCAAGCCTAGATCTAAACTTTGAAATTATGAGCGTGCATCACCGCGGCGTGACACGAGGTAGGCAGACGACTGTGCAATCATATGCCTACTAGGTCTAGCGACACAGTCAGAAACCTCACCATGTTCTAAATCTTAGTATGTCAGGTACCACGGGCCCATTAGTTACGATCATTAGACCCTTAGTGAGATCTGAGACCGAGTTGCTGGCCAGCCTGAAGGAGTACTGCACGAGCTACTACTAGTTCCCCGCGGTAGCCAGACCAATCGAAGGAAGACAATCGTTCCTTCGTATTAAGTAAGGCAGATCATAGCTATACAGAACTTTACGTCACCAAGCACTATGTCACAATAGCCCTCGCCGCGTCACTCGGCAGCGAGTGGTAAACCACGTAGTACATACTATAATATAATGGCGCTGTGCACAATTAATATAGGTCCCGGCCCACACGTCACGAATGTAGTTAACTACTTGTTGATACATCAGTGACACCGTATCGATATGCATTTTAAGTTAGAGGGCGATCGCATCCTGCATCATCAGGTCCAAGTGCATCCCTACTTAATACTAAGCGCAAGCGCGATAAACATCATTTCCGAACTTCGCGCCTCATGTAATGAATGCGGCGTAATTCTATAATATCCACAGAACCAGTGCTTGAACTTCGACTTCTTCTTGACGCCTGCAATGCGCAACCAAGGCGCTAAAGTCTTGCATCGTGACCTCTTTATCGTGACTCATGGAAGAGAAGTATATCGCTGTTTTTTCAAGACTTGATTATGACGAGTCATGACAACACGTTGTCGGTTGCTGCCTGTTCAAATACGCCATCCCACGAGGGGAAACCTGCCCATAAATTATAATAGAAGTTGCGAACATGACCCTACTTAGCAGTCAAATGCTTCACCGACGGACCCAGATCTTTTAACTGGGTGTACTATATCGCAGTCAGGTCTTCCTTATACCTGAGAAACGTCGGAGATTGATATTAGAAGGATTCATACTAATTGTGCTTAGTTGAAACATGCTACGACCAGCGATCAGGTGGTTCGTAACCAGGTGTCGGTGGTCTGCAGGTTGGATCGTCTGCGCCATTGCGTCTTCTATTTGATATAAGTACTAGTTTTCTGTCTGCGACTCTCCAAAATAGGAGTACAAAGTTAAACATCACCAGCGATACCACTCGGCTACACTCGGGATGAGAACCCATGAAAAATGTATGGCTCATGGCCGGAGACCATGTATCCTGGATTTACGGAATGATGATATGAGATTTGGTGCATCGAGCATACCTGTAAAGCACGGGTGATGTGGCCATTCTTCCTATGGGACATAAGTATACTCGCCGGAGGAGAGGATTCATTGCCAACTGGACGCACAGTTTTGCTTGCTATCAGATACAGTTTCAGTTTCTTTGTCAAGTTTTACAGCTCCCCACGGCAAGAAGAAATGGGCGACAATACAAGTTATGCCCGGAGGACTGTCACGGTAGGTGTCAAGGCCACCATTAATGATTAAACGTGGCGCACGCATTTGCGAAGGAGAGTACGCAGATGAAGATATATCATATATGAGTGGCGAGCCACGTTTTAAGACTGGATGGGACTTGGTAACCCTGACTCCCTGACTTGACGCAGTCACTCAAACGGGTCACATGAGCCACTCACTTTGTCGACAAAGGCAGCCCCTCCTGGGCTCTCCTGGGGCCAAGATTCGGTTGGATTCTTGGTGAGGACTCTATGTATAGCTTTTGGCACCTATGTAGAATTCGAATGCTAGTCTACCAGTGTTATATGGTTGGTAGCACACAGAGTTGTGAATGAAGATATTGAAGTAGGACTCCGGCCTTACATGAACATAACGTAGTAGCGGGAGTCATCAGCAAAACACTTTTTTTCCCACCACCAAAAAATGGCTGGCCACAGCTTGGTCCCTTCTGTACAGAGCTGTACAGAGCCCACAGAGGCAAAGTGATTTGCTGATGGTGGTCCCTCGAGCTCCTGGCCAACTTGAAATCCGCAGCTCTTGCAAAGTCCAGTAGGATCGATCACAAGATTATTTGGAGCTGTCAGCAAGCTTCAAGGTCCAATAATGCCACAACCACCCTAGGATCGGTAGGGATCATGGTGCTGCACTGGCAGAAGCTGCGTTCCGAACTTCCGACATCAATTCAGTTGGTCTCGGATCACTTCTACCCCATATGCATACAATGAGCTTACTCAGTAGTCCCTATTAAGGCGAAGATCAAGCGGACTTTCCAGTAACGGTACGCTAACTTAAGTAAAAACGACGCGTCAACGCCACCCACGTTTGCGGAGTGTTTGCGGCGCAACGATTCCAGGCATCCTCTACATACATCGAGGACTTAAAGTCAGGTACTTCGAGTTGATGATAATTCGATGAGCAGCTTTGGAGCTGGATGTGCTAGTTTGGCCCATCTGTAACAGGAGCTTATGGCCCCATGTTTCCAGCAGTCCTTATCAGCCAAATTAGAACAAGGGTGACACGCTTGGCTTGGCGTTCAACATGCATGAGATGAGCATAACGACAACAGTTCGTGTTCATGAAGGCCTGGAGAATTTTTTTTTACATAGATTAGCACAAGTGAAAGGGGTTAAAGCGGTTGTACCTCCACCAGTATCCGCGCTCCAGAGAACCTACATAGCATGTTCCAACAGTAGTATTAGACAACAGCCTACAGGGCTAGCAACAAGTACACTACACAAAATAACAAGATGCGGATACCTATAAGCCATTCACAGCAGAAGCACCGAAACCCGCTGAAGCCACATCGGGAGCACCGAATACACAGCAAAGATGGGGCACGGAGGCCATGCGGTACACAGATAAAGCAAGAAAACCGATTACATATAAACGTGAATGTGTATCGCTGTACTGCGGGAATGTAAGTGAACTCCGCATCAGTGCATGAATTAGATGTTGGTGTAGCTCCCTGCAAAGTGACGATAGTCAGCGCCCATAGAAGGGAAGGAAGGGAAGGAACCTACAAATCCGCGCCTGCCAATCACCACTGCCCGTAGCCAGGATGCTGCCTGCAGGGCTCAAATCAATAGAGATGACTGCAGCACATTTCATTAAAAGGGTCTTCGGTTCGGAATCATTAGAACATTCATACCAGAGTTCTTGTGTCCTTGGAGCATGCACTGCGTTGTCGCGGTGTGCGAGTCCCAGAACTGGACACCGCGGTCCTTGGACCCTGACACAACCCACTGCCCATCATGCGACACGGCAACGGAGAGCACGTAATCCTGTGTGGACATGAAATGAATTGGATCGATGACGTGAATAATAGGTCCCCGCTGGGACTTATTGCTTACAGTGTGACCCAAGAAATTCATCGTGCACTGGCTGCCCTTATCGTCTTTCTTCCCATTTGCAACCGCCTCCTTGCGTTTCGCGAGAAGACCACTAACGTCCCAGTATTTGAGCGTCTTGTCCAAGCTGCCACTGACGAGTCCCTTTCCGTCAGGCGTGAACGCAACGCTGTAGACACTGTCCCTATGACCCCGCAAGCGTTCGATGAGCGAGCCCGTTCCTACGTCCCAGATGCGTACAACGGTGTCAAGACTGCCAGCCGCGACGAGTTGGCCATTTGGTGAGATAGCGACGGAGGTCACGCCTGCATCGTTGTTGACAGGGTCGGCGTCATTGATCGTGAGCACTTTAGAGGACCCATCAACCATGTCCCAGATACGGGCTGTCTTATCGCCCGATCCCGAGACGATAAGCCTGCCATCTAAGGAAAAGTCAAGCGAGTAAATCTCTTGCTGGTGTCCGTCGAAAACGTTGCGAATGCGTTTCTTGGCAATGTCCCATATCTGTAAGGCGTAATCAGTACATGATCCAGGTGGAAAAACAAGGTTTGGCGCACTCTGATCTGCTTATCTTCAGCGCCTGTTGCAAGATACTTCCCGTCGGGGCTAAAACAAACACTTCTGATATACAGGTCACCTGCCTTTCCAGCCGATTCATCTGTAAGGACACTGTAGGTTCAAGGGTAATGAGATAAACTACTGAAATTAAGCTCGTCACCTACCAGGTCTTTACGCCCGTTTTTGTGTCATATATCTGGGCTGTGCGATTACAGCCAGTGGCGAGATACTTGCCATCCGCAGAAAACCGCACGCAACAAACAACACTAATAGAAGGCACGCGCAGATGTAAATAGACAGAAAGATGTCATCAGGAGGCTATATTCGATCAAAGCCGATCATACCACGCACCTCTCGTGCATGAGCGTGTGCACCAGCGACACATCCAACACGCGCTTAACTTTGCCATTGAATACCGCGAACCAGTCACTGCCTTCCTTTTTCAGTTCGGGCGGAACATTGTGTGGGTCGAGGTCGTCCGGAAACTGCCCCCCACCACTTTGAGTGTTGTTTAGAGGCACAAGGGCGCTTGAGCTGGCTGCTGGTGGTTCTACTGGACCGGCAGGTGGCGGATTTCCAGGGCCAGGTGGATATGGTCCATGGGCGACTGGTGGTGGTGGAAGTCCTGGGCCTTGGAAAGCAGGAGGTGCTCCAGGTGCGGGGGGGAGTTTCGCATTCGGAGGTTGAAGTGAAGGACTATAATGATCTGTCGCAGATAAAGGGGAGGAAAAAGGGGTGATATAATATCCATGAGGAGGCGGCGAACGTGCGGAGCTTGAAGTGGATGATTTACCTGGACGATTATCACTCTTCATACGCTCCGTCTTGATACGCTTTGAATCCCGAGCGCCATCCACGGATGGACGCTCGCGATCTCGGTCGCGCTCCTCACGTTGTCGATCACGTATTTCGCGTTCGCGTTCGCGATCAGCACGTTCGCGGTCTTTTTCCCGCTCGCGTTCGCGATCTCGATCTCGACTGTAGTAAGGCTCGTTGTATGAGCCGGGGCCAGGAGGCACACCGGGAACTGCAGGCGGAGGTGCGGGTGGACCAGAGGGACCAACTGAAGTGGGTCCGACGGGTGGATGAGGAGCTCCTGCCGGCACACCCTGGCGAAGTGCATGCAATTCTGCTCGGAGGCGACTCAGCTCCTCTTCATATGTCTGTCGAATCTTGCCATGTTGAGATTCCAGCTCATACAGTGACTGGCGAATGATGTTCAACTCGTTTATTTGTGAAGTGACTAAATGGACAAAAATTGTGCACTCATACGTAAAACCGAAGTGTGGTTGAGGATTCAAAGGTGCGCACCTTTGGATTCATACTCGTCTCGTTGATTGCGAAGGATACCGAGGTCAGAGGAGATAACATCAAATTCTTGACGGATGGTATCAACGGCCTCGTTAAGCCTGGCATGACTGTGCTGGTTTGGCCCTTGGGCAGGTGGAACCGTAGGTTGCAAGCTCCTATGCTATTGAGACAGGTCAGCACGGGTGCGCGCTCAAAAAGAGCTCATAGCAACAGAGATAGAGAATTTTGTCGGCAGGTTAGCGCGCATGGATAGACCATCATATTCCTTTTAGAAAGCTTAGGATTGATGTTGTCCACAATATGTGGCAAGACCTGCAGTAAGGGAAGAAGAAAAAGAAGACGGAAGTACTCACGTTGTATATTGTGGAGGACATGAAGGAGGTTGGGAATCACGGAATGGGTGTTGATCATCGCCTTTATAACTGGCGTTGGACCCTGGTGCTCTGATTCTTTTCTCACACTTGACACTACCGGCGGTATGTCCTATTTGAGCGGAAAAGGCACAGTCACGTGGTCGGCAAACAACTCGTTCATCAATTTTAAACCCCGCGGCACTGATCCTTTGAGGTGTTTGTGATGCTCAGAGTCGGACTTGGTCAGAACACGTCCGTGCTTGCAGGATGAACTGCTCTGCATCAGGCAACGTAATCTCCGACCACTCAGCAAACTAGGCGATATGTAGCATACAAAGGTATTCATCATTCCAATTCCATTGTCATCCACCTCTTCACTCCGAACTTAACTTAACTAGCCGCATTGGTTCCCAATTATAATCTGGACGCCTTCGAGCCCGGAGCCTCATCCGAGATTTGACAAGTTCGACTTCGCACGTACAAGTTTGTCTTGGCACCGCGATTGCAGTTTTCTCGGCCACCGCAGGCCACCGTTTGTGCTGAAAGGCATCAAAGGGCATCAACCCAATATATGATACAGGTGTGAGATAGCATCCTTTGTCTTCGGCACTTGGTCTATCAGCACTGATTTCGAGAACACTAATTTTACCTGTGGGAATTCGAATGAGCCATCTAGCAATTTCATATGGTATAATTGTGCATGACATAGGCAGATCTGATGCTTTGCGGCTCTGCCCGGCACCCACCAGAAGGAGATGTGTTCCAGATGAGTTTCTCGCAGAAACCTGCACAAAGGTTTTACCGTGCTAGTTAGACTAAGCGAGTTCTCGAATGGGCGAGGCCTTTGAATAGTGTTCCGTGTTGATCCTCGAGGTCCAGTACTTATATGATGATCATCGTTTCAAGCTGCTGCCCATTGAATTTGTGATCTGACTCGGAGCAAACTCGAAGTTACCCTAGCAATTCTCTACACTGCGCGAAACGGAACGTAGACTTTGGATGTGGCTAATTATAAAGATGAGCAAATGATATGAAGATTCACTACAGATTCCGCACACATACTACAATATTTCGGATGTCTGTAGTATCTTCTCATCTCAAGCATGATCCACGCATATTCCACGACCAACTGCACTTGTTTTGTCTAAGTACGACAGGTCTGTGCACGGTTGCAGCCAGTTCAACCCATATAGCACGAACCCTCAACCCAGACTCAGATGTACTTGCACTCACACCGTCACAACGACACGAGGCCTGGCCGCCCAGCGCGTAGTTCATTTGTTCAGTAACTCATTTTCACTCTGTTTTATCTGGTAGAGGCACGAGCTGCTTGGATTCTAGGGATGCATGGGCCTGTAAGTTATTTTGTTGATCTGATTCTGAAGGTGAAGCTCAGTGAAGAGCTGCCGCATCAGCTTGTTAACAGCCCGAGTGACACAAGTATCACAGAAGATCTGATGTTTGTCTTCCTTTGCTCGTGGCTTACTAGTACCAGCTGACACACATTCAGGTTGACGCAGCCCACCAAACCCATCCACCAATATCTAAAGGTTAGTGTACATTTGCCTGCTCGCTACCTAATTCTGACCGCGGCGCCGACACCTGGGAGTCGAGTTGGGAGACTTACGGCAATGATGTAAGTAAGATTCGCCTAGTGTGTTCTGAATCCTACTGATTCCCGGGAATAACTAGGATGCTCAACGGAAAACTTGCCTGTTGTCTTTCCTCGTAAGTGACAAACACCAATTCATGAGCAGAGCTGGCTCGATTCATGTAGATGAAGGCTACTGTGCCAAGCGCGTTACATAGAATGCGTCCTGAATATTAATATTTTATTCAGCTTCATTTATGTAATTTATCTATAGACTGAAGAGACGTGTCAATAGGTGTCAATACGGACGATGCGTTCCCCAGTTACGGTGTTGAGTGGTGTTGTCGGTTACGGTTGTCGGACCTGGTATTCAGCCGCTCTGCGCTTTCGTCGGTTCAGGACCTCCATCTCCAATCGCAGAGTGTGTCACAAGCCAGGGTGGTACTTCGGCCTCGAGGTTCGTAAAGCGTCTTCTAGTCAAGAGTCTAGCTGGGAACAAATTCGAGGGTTCTACAATTTGTCAATTGAATAGTCTGACGTTAATTCACAACCCTCAGCACTATCAGTCCGCGGCGGATGACCTTGAACCCTCACTCGCTTTCATTGAACTCTGCCTGAGAACGCAAAGTTCTGCACCCCATTTCTTCGATCAGCAATCCCTTGAAATTGTAGCGTCTTGTGTCTTTCTCAAGGCCATCTCCCACACTCACGACACTCGAAGCTAAGAAACTATTCACACGTCGCATGGCGGACGAATTAGACTCAACGACAGTACCTGCGGACTTTGTCAAGGAAGGAGGCGACTGGCTTGCCATATTCAATCCCCGCGTACCACGCCAGATGAACGTGCAGCTTGCAGCGCGGTACGTTCATGATGGGTGCGTTTGTTGGGAAGACTTATGGTTTTACTACAGTCTGACACCATTTCACGACTTAGTGTAGTTTGCAGCGTGAAATTTTCCTTGGACGGGACATTGCTTGCAGTGGGCACGGAAGGTGCCGTTGTTCTGTACAATTTGAGTCTCGGGGAGAAATTGACGTGAGTGCTGTTTCTGTTTCATAAACAACACCGAGCGAAATGGTAGCGCAGCTTCGCACTGGACGGGGACCCGGGAAAACCAAATCATGCACGAACTGTTTGCATCAGTCCCGACGGAAATTTCCTTGTTGCTGGTTCCGAAGACAAACTCATAAGGGTTCGTGCCGGAGACTGAAAGGTTGGTTATCTGAGCACCCATGATTCCATGCAGGTCTGGAGTATCACGAACCGCATGCTAGTGCACGTTTTGAAAGGGCACCGCGGCGAGGTATATGCACTAGCATTTACACCCGATAGCAACACATTACTGTCAGCGTCCGGAGATTGCACGATCCGCGTTTGGGATGCCGCTCAATTCACCGAGACTCTCGATGCTAGCTCAATTATACTCGATGAAACGATGGAGGCTGCCTGTCGTGTACTTCGCTCAGTCAGCTCGGACGTCAAGCTTTCATCCAAGCTCGCACTGACATCTATCGCCGTCCACTCAACTGGCAAGTTTGTTGCCGGGGGGTCACTGGATGGGATGATTCGAATCTGGAAGGTCGACGGGACTGCTGACGACAGTGCAGAGCCGGTGGAGATGCTGGGTGGGCATGAAGATGCCGTGTATAGTGTGCAGTTTGTAGAGGGCGGATTGGTGAGCGCAAGCTTGGATCGAACGGTGAAGCGCTGGGACATAAGTGAGGTGGGTGTTGGTCGCGGAGAGTGCCGAAAAACTCTGAAAGGGCACAAAGTACGTGGTGTCTGGCACGGCATCAATCCGTGCATCGCCACTAACGACTTTTCGCCAGGACTGCGTCCTTGCCATATCTGTACTTCAGGTTGGAAGAGAACATCGCATCGTGTCCTCGTCTCGAGATGGGACGGTGCGGATGTGGGACTTGAAGACGGGAATGGTTGAGTTCGTGATTCAAGGTCATAAAAACACAGGTACGCAGTCGATCTCCTTTCCTTCTGCATATTCTTTCAACGTTCCTTTCTCAGTGACAACTGTGGATCTTAGCAAGGATGGACGGCTGTTAGCGTCCGGAAGTGGCGACCGCGAAGTGCGGCTGTGTACGTGTAATTACCATAGGCTTCGATGGAGCTCTGACGTAGCCCACTAACAGGGAGCTACTCGATCCTCTGAGATTATTTCGGCAAGCACAACTATGTTTCGATGTCACAGACGGGTCGACTGTATGGGAGCTGCCATGGTCACGGCGCGGTGAAGTGGGTCTTAATATATGCGCGATACACACGGACTGTTGCGGAGTTGGTGCGTTTATGAGTATAAGATATGAAATACAGGAGGCTCTTTGATACCATCTCTATGTTGAGGATTACCAGATGACTTCATACACCAGTGTGAAGTATTTTGTCAGATCTATGGCTCTGCACACGCTGACCTTGAGTTGCCAGGGATTATTAAATTAACTTGTTGTCACTCAACCGTTGCTCATACTTATTTCGTCAAGCTGCTTGTGTTCATTTTTCACTCGGTCTCGGTCATGAAGCTCCCAGTTGATTTGTTGAATGAACTGTGCCATGCTGCTCTCACACTTCGTTAATGCCGTTACTCGTTACTCGTTAGCTTAAGTCATCATTGCATGCTCCACTTCGCTTTTGCTCACCCACCTCACCCCGTGTATAAAGGTAGGATGGATTTTTGTGTCCCAGCACGTCCTCGTCGAAAGAATCATCCCACTTTTGCACCACTCTCTTTACGATGAAGCTTGCACATACTTTCACGTCTCTCCTCGCGCTAGTGTCGCTAGTCGCTAGCTCACCGACCCAACAGCTGAACACTCACGCTCTACGCCTACCACTCGAGCGCAGGAATAATCAAATCACCGTGGAGAGTCTCCGAGCACACCTTGCACAAGTCTCCGCGTATGTGGACGCTCATCTTCACTTGTTCGCGATGTTGACCGATGGATTTAGGAAGTACCGTCAGGGGTTTGCGGCGTATCAGGCCAATGAAGGACATGCCCACCCGTTGAGCAAGCCATCCAGCTCGAAAAAGGTGAAGCGAGATGCTGGTGATGTTTTTTTGATAGCTCAGGGTATTGAGCTGTGGTATGCTTCGATCGATGTCGGTTCGCCGGCGGTGACTTTCACAGGTATAGACGTATTACCTTTCCTTTGAGGTGATGCTAAAATGACATTCAGTGTCCATTGACACGGGCAGCGCGGATCTGTGTAAGTTATCTTCTCCAATTTTGAACTTATGCTAATTTTTCCCCACTCCATCAGTCCTTCCTTCTACCGCCTGTGTTACAACTTGCGACGGCCACACTAAATATGATCCATCCAACTCCTCAACAGCTATCGACCTTAAGAAGTCATTCGTACTTACTTATGGCCAAGGCGAAGTTGCGGGAGAAGAGTACACTGACAACGTCGTAATTGGAGGATATAAGGTAGTTCTTTTGTGTTCAGATCATAGGTGTGTCTGCTAACCATGATCAGGCTGAAGGACAGACCATCGGGGCTGCATCTAACTATTCTTCCGACTTCTCAAGTGAGAATTTCGTGCCTGACGGGCTAGTCGGCTTTGCATTCGAGTCTATATCCGAATACGGAGCATCTCCGCTCTTTCAGACCCTCTTGCAACGCGGAGGGTTGCGAGAAGCTGTGTTCGGCGTCAAACTCTCCGCTACCTCCAATGCTAGCGAACTGTTTGTTGGAGGGATCAACACCACGCTGTATCAGCAAAACACTCTAACATATATACCTATAACTAAGGAGGGCTACTGGCAAGTAACGCTCGATCAGGTTTCTCGAGCTGGCGTTTCGGTGGGGACGTCGGGGGCAACGTCTATTATTGACACCGGAACAACTTTGATCGTGACGGATATGGATAGTGCTGCATCCTATTTTGATGGCATTCCTGGTGTTGAGTCATATGATGATGAATCCGAGGTGCTTTATTCAAGTCAGTACCTCCCAAAGACTTGTACTCTCTGTATTATCCTGCAGGCTGATGCGAACAAAACCAGTTCCGTGCGATACGATCGACAACTATGCGCCGACCCTCACCTTCGGAGGACATCCGTTTACCGTGTCCGGGGAAACGTTCAATCTCGGACCTGTTGAACAGGGATCCAGCGACTGTCTAGCTGGTGTCGCGGGCTCTAACGAAGTTGGTAAGAATCTGAGGATATGGATGACGTGTGGTGCTCTGATCCAGCCTTATATTAGATTTCTGGGTCGTGGGTGACGTGTTCTTGCAGAACGTGTACTCGATCTATGATATGGATGGATCGCGAGTTGGATTTGCCGAGCTCGCATAGGGCTCTTGACGTGAGTGCTTCTGCTGAGGGTTGTACTACAGGAGCATTTCAAGTTATGGATCTATGGACACTTGTATTACGAGTTCGAGTACTATGTATGCAGCCACGCCACTGGTTTTGGTGTCAACCGCGGTACCAGCCTAATAGTCGAGACAATATTTGTCGTATACCAATTGAGTACTGAGTACCGAGTAATATTACATAATTCAGCGCTATAGCTCTGATAATATGCTAAACGATAGTTCCTCACGCATAAATTGATGCATCACTGGCAGTGCCAATGTGCTAGTAGTGTGTATGTGACATGCATTCGAACTTGCAAATCGTGATGCTAACCCACCCTCAATCTCGCTCTCCATCATCGATCGACGTTCCGCCGAATGTTCCAGTTTGGTTTCTTCTGGAGGGTGACCAGCTTCCACAAATTGATTTTCATGGGAATTAATGCGTATCGGTTACTAGTGAGTATCCATCACCAGTGATAACTACTCAAGTTCATCTTTGAACAGATCAGCAGCCAGCAAACGCGCGAGGCCATGGGTGGGTCACTGATTTAACTCTGTTAAGTCATTTACGTGACAGGAAGGAAATATGCATTGGTATATTCAATGAATATGAGTTGCTTTTCCATATAGTATACGCCGTAATGACGGTCACTGGCAGTCTATGAATCCCGTGTGGTCGCTGCAGTGGTGATAAATGCGCACAAGAACGAGTCATCGATGCCGATCCAATACACTGATGTCATGGACGACCCTGATATGTAGATCTCACTGCTCAATTGGCGTTCGCAACAGGTTTTCAGGGAATCAGGGAATCTACAATTGGAGCTCCACGCTCGTTACTAACGTACTACCGCATTCGCTGCGCCAGCGACCCGAGCAGAAGCGGTTCTGGGGACAAACCGAATAATCATCAACAACGTACACGCAACTATAAAATGCCACTTTTTACTTGACCAAGTCTACACCCATCCGTTCGTGGGTTTTTGCTCGTAGCACAAGATGAAGTTCTCATCTCCCTTTGCCTCTCTGTTGGTCCTTGTTTCTATTACTGCTGTATCACCCGCGCCTAGTAATGGTCGTGGTGAAGGTGTCGTTCGGTTTCCTCTTACCCGCAAGAGCACTGGCATTGCTGGGCATGCTGATCTGAGTGCCCTCACGACACAGCTCACTCGCGTCTCAAAGTAAGTTCAAAACGATGTCTTGTTAGCACTGAACTACCATATTGATCATTTGCAATTTTCATCTCGCAGCAAATATCGGCAGACATTTGCTGCATTCGAAGCTAACACTGGTTCTGCTCATCCTTTGAGTGGGAGGATGATGTCTTCTATAAGCAAGCGTGACGGCAGTGCTGTTCTGCTCACCAACCAGGGAACCGACCTATGGTATGGCGAAATCGACGTGGGCACCCCCAAACAAAAGTTTACCGGTGAGAAGATCCTACTGTCAGCATAACTCGGAACGAGCATCTTTTACTAATTAAACTTCATCTGTAGTTTCTATCGACACTGGAAGCACGGACCTTTGTAAGAACATACCCTTGGCAAGAGGCTTATCTTGAACTGAGCTATTCTTTCTTTAGTCCTTCCGTCTGATTCCTGTGTTTTAACTTGCCAAGGTCACGCGATGTATTATGCTGACAAGTCTTCTACGGCTAAGGACCAAAAGAATTTAGTCGCACTCACGTACGGTCAAGGTCAAGTGATAGGAGATGAATACACCGATGACGTGTTCATCGGCGGTTATGAGGTGGCACAATAATTCTCTATTATGCTGCACGGACTGATCGTCGCTGTTCAGGCCCCCAACCAAGCCTTCCTCGATGCCTTCCAATACTCCTCCGATTTCTCGAACACAAACTTCAAGCCTGATGGTCTTGCCGGTTTTGCTTTCGAGGAAATATCTGTTCTTAAGGCACCGTCAATTTTTGAGACTATAAGTAACAGTGGCGTGCTCGTCGAAAATGTTTTCAGTGTCAAACTATCCTCTACGTCTGGGGAGAGCGAGCTCTATATCGGGGGGACGAACACTGATCTCTATGTCAAAAACACTTTAACCTACACGCCCGTCACCACGCAAGGGTACTGGCAAGTGAATCTAGGGGCAATCTCGCGAGATGGTTCTACGGTTGCCAGTAACGCTGCATCTATTATCGACACCGGGACCACACTTATCATCGCGAGTGACGCTGCAGCAGAGGCATACTACAAGAATATTCCTGGCTCGAGCAACAGCACAGAGGGGGAAGCAACATATTATACCAGTTTGTCTCACCCGTTAGAGTTGATGACTTACGACTGACTTTTTCCCTAGTTCCGTGTGAGACTATTGGGTCATACACTCCAACACTCACATTCGGTGGGCGCGATTTCACCGTTTCGAAGGAGACGTTCAATCTTGGTCCAGAGAGCAGTGGTTCAAGCGACTGTACGGCAGGCATTGCTGGGATGTCCAGTGTTGGTGAGTACTTCATATCCTGCGCAGTGGTCCCCCTTTCCAAACCATCCGTTTAGATTTTTGGGTTGTTGGGGGTGTTTTCCTGCAGAATGTTTACGCAGTATTCGACAAGGAAAACCTTCAGGTGGGCTTTGCTGAACTGGCATGATCTTCAACGGCTTCTTGGTCCTCTGGGTTCAGTTGCGGATTTCTTACTATAAGGACTCATGCATGAACATCCTTGTTTTCGATTGCCAGTTTGATACCTTTGTATTTTATATACCCCTTACTTTTCTCTGGGATTCACATTGACTCTGTACGTATATGTCTCCTGGTCTCGACCAGACTGCCGCTTGGCTTCTGTAACAGGGAATACAATGCAAGGAATATGTTCATGGTGGCGAATACCGGCCGACTGACGTGCCCTACGAGATGAGATCGACTTGACCCCCCACTCTGAGCTCCAATCCTACCAGCACCGATGATAATGATTGACAGCCCAATGATTGTTGCAGCTCGATTTTTCCACAGTGTCAGCAGCCTCTTCAAGATGCTTTTGATACCTTTCCTTTCCCACCATAAACCCCAACCCATCGGAGAGCCAAACTTCATCATATGGCTTGATGGGATGCAGGTGTTCGGCTTTGAAATTTCCGTCCATCACAAATGACCGGGTGTATTTCCAGCTTGGAGTTTTTAATATCGCCGACATAGATTTGGTAATGAAAGAGACTCAGCAAGTGATTCATCCCCTGACAAGGATATGTTAATCCCGGGCTGGGGACTCAAATTTGGACTTCGAGGAACATTCTGGAATGACAGTGTTTCGGTAGGTACTTAGTTCTATATAAGAACAACACAGTGCCCTTTGGTAACTGTACTTGATTAAATACTATCACAAACTTCCATCAATGCTGGTATGTAACAGTGATATCCGGAATGACGTTGGTTGGATCCGGCACATCTGGAAAGGTTTGCCACCACTACGTATACATAGGGCACGGCCCAAAAAGGAAAACTAACGGGTCAAGGAAGTTAACTCTTTGCGCGCGTGCGTTCGCTAGCATAATATATCCAGACGGGGAAGGGTATACCAAGGATGATGGCAAAACCTGTGAGCAAGGAATTGCCTCCACCATAGCCAAGTGCGGCAAATATTTCTTCTCCAAATAGAGGGAATGTGAAACCAAGCAATGAATGGAACGTCTGCGATATGTTCAGTGAACGTAAACATGATTAAGCATAGGGAAGACTCACAGAAACAGCTGCAACAGCGCTTGCAGCATAAGTAAATGAATCTATGAGGTATAGATGAATAGGGAGGCTTAAGTCGAAGAGTTTGGCCATTAACAGTGCTGAAATACAGGGGACCTGGATCACTCACAATGTTGTCATGATTCCGAATCCAAGGATAGCAGTACCAATGATAGGCATTATCCAGTGGACCTCGGCTTGGGCAGACCAGCCATACCAACTATATAACACAGATCAGAATGTGAGCAGAAAAAAATTAAAAGCGTCAAATCTCACAATAGTCCAACTGGGACGAAGAACAAGCCGAATATCAGAGCAGGCACCCGCATCTCTGGTTTACCATTTCCTTCATTTTGTGTAGCAAGCTATATAGAAGCGCTGTTGACATGGTCAAAGGAGAAGGTAGTATTGTATATGTATATGCTGTCTGAAAGTTTGGCGCTGATCGCAGAGGCAAATAGGCATCCAAGGCCAATTCCAAGGTACGCCAGACCTCTGATTCCAACACTGAAGTGGTACACATCTGAAAAGAGGCCTGTGTGTTGCAATTAATGATCGCTCCCGTAGTAGTACTAAGTGAATATGATCTCACCGGGGAAAGTAGCAAACATCAGGTAGTATATACCTCACACATGATTTCAGTCGACATGATTATAACTTGATGTAGTGGTGCTACTGACCGGATATCCTAAACAGATGATATAAATGAGCCACGTGGTTCTAGAGTAAACTTACAGAGCCAAGTACTACAAGCTTAGGATAAAGCATATAAAACTCCGGGTCAAAAGTATGATCGGTCGCTTGAGGTTGATCCATAAGTAGGCCCATTTGTCTGGCATGCGGTGCGTGGTAGGGACAGGATACACTGTGGTCGCTTTTTCGGCATTCAGCACCATTTTATCACGACGAAGTCTGATAACTGGTGCATATGTTTCCCTCAAGATAGGCATGCCAAGTACTGCAGCAACACCACAGATCGCGGCAATGAGATAGAAAACATACTGTATGCCGACTGACTCTGCGATGAAACCTCCGATAATGGGCCCGACAGAAGGACCTTATAAGATGTCTGAACCTGAGTCAATGCCACGCAGTGGAACGCATCTATTATGGGTCCAAGGCTGAACAGTGCCATAGCCGAGGCACGGTCACGTTCCGAAAGATGTCGCCAGTGACAGCTCCGCCGCATGCTATCGGCACACCCCCTGCCAATCCAGCTTTGCAGATAGTGAGCGAAAGTGCGATCCAGCGGTGCCCTACGTACCGAGAAACCGAAGAACAATGAAGCATGTCATATTGGGCGACAAAGCGCAGCTGAGATTAAACACGAGGAGGAAGAGGTTCGCTAAATGGAGCACCTGGAACTCATTCAGGTGAACGGCGCTGATCATAAGGAAGAGTATTACGCACCCACACACAACCATACACTTCAGACAGGGGTGCTCCGAATAAAGGTCCAACGGCGGACGACAGAAAGAAGATACTCAGAGTCAGCGCTTCAACTGTTGGAATGATTATGCCGTATTTCATGGTTATGTCGTGTAAACTGGGTGCCATGATAGAACTGGCTAACTGTGCGACAAAACAGTACAGTGAAACCTGATACAATACCGAAATCAGTCCTCATGATTTAATCTTGCAATAGAAGAACTGACGAGTGTGGCTACTATCCATTTTGTTGCTGGGGACCAATTCTTTGGGTTCACTGGGTCGTGTTCCCAATCATATTCTTCGTCGGGTTTATCATCAACCTTGTCATCTGAGATGGTGGACCCACATTCGCCGTCATTGAGCTGGGGAAGATGAAGATTATTCGTATCATCTTGGTCTAAAGAGACTGTTCCCGGAAGAGAGCCCGACATTGATCAGTGTTCCAGGCAGAAAACAAGGAAGCTACTAGGATGAGCTTGCCTGGATCAACCCCCGCGTGTCGGACAGACTCTTAAACAGGAAAAAAATACCTGGTGACTGAGCAGGTATTACATTTCAAGTGTAACCTGGTACAATGCTGCAGCATTGTGCTCCGAGTCCGTCCGAGTCGTCGTATCAATAATCGACAAATTCAGATACCCCGCACGTCCAAGGACATCGATATTGCCAATCGTGGGCAAGAGATCCTCTGGACCTTGTGGGGGAAATAATTATAGCGGAATTTCAGCATCTGAAGATGGAGACCGTTATGACAAAGGATGAGGCTCTGATATCGATCCAGATTCTGATAGCCAACGATTGAGGCCTGAGGGCCCACTGCCAACCACGTGTACAGTTCTTGTTTGAGTCACGTTGGTGCCAGCAGGGGCTTGAGATTGGATGTATGCAATTGCAATATGGACATCGGTATTACCTGATTCACGGCTTTCACATATCGGCAATCCCCTCTGGGCCTATGATAAGTTTTTGGTGCGGGCAGGATTGCTGAATGCATCATCTTCTAGAGCTCCACTCGCTAGAAGTCATAACGAGGATAATGTTTGCACATATGAGGTAATCATATCTGCAGCAAATTCAATATTATAATATCATTCATACCCATCCACTCTTCCCTAGAGCACCCCAACTCAGAGATCTTGCAAAGAAAGCGCACCAGCAGTGTCTAGAGCTGTGTTGAAATCGGAGCGGGTAGTCCACGTCCTGCGAGCCTCGACTCAGTCTTCAGTGACCACTTTGCTGTGTGTCCAGGAATCAACAACACTGCGGCGGGCCTGTGTTTATCCAATGGTCTTGATTATCATGGTCAAGTCAGGCATTTGGCAAGCTCCGATGTTTGGGTTTCATGCCATGGCATGAATAAATTAACAGGCCGCGATGGGTATGTTTCGCAATGGTTCGTAGAGCCAAATAGGAGTGCTCCTTAGTATCGGTTGTTAGCTTAATAGCCAGCTAGGCTCGAAGCCAATGCCTTTGGCTACGATGCATGTAGGCTGCAATCCCGCGGCATTCCGTCATCTTAAGCGGGTCACCTTTACTCAATACTTGTGATGTGGAAGAAAGAATTTTTGACCTTGATTGGTGGTCATGATTATTTATGAATGCTGATGCACGGTCAAATTTTGAAAATCCAAGAGAAAAAGTACCCACCAAGATCGATGATGTGCATATCATAGGCCATATACGCTAATTACTAGACTCGTGACCAGTCCTGTTAAACCTGAGGCAAGCCGTCGATGGTCAAACTGGCTTTGAATTTGGAGGTCGAGCGGATTCGCAGGATAACGTGATGGGTAAGCCTTTTCGGGGACATCAAAGACCACGTGAACTTTTGCTAAGGCCTTGCAAAGTCTGCTAAGTCTCGTACTTAGAGTTTCTTATCAATGTTCAACTCATTGCGCTAGCTGCTTAACAGCGCCTGCGTTCGTCACCATTGCCTCATGTAACAAATGCTACTTGCTCTTTGTGCTATATATGATATCCTCTTCAATTCTAATCAGTAACTTTAACCACTCTGTGGACTCCGGGTTTCTGGATATCACAGGTGATGCTCCGTCAAGCGCCTCTTTTACGGATCCTATGATCACACCTTCTCACGCCTCTCGTCAACGGAGCACATCAAAACTACGATCAAAATCCTCCGATATGGCCGTATTAGTATCCTCGACTTCCAACGCATCGAGGGAAGGATCACGAAAGGATGGAAGATTGGTCCATTGATTTTGCGAGTGTAGATCGCGTCAATAGTGAAAATTATATTGTTTATTTTGTATTCTATGCTACTATTGGTTACCACTCACTCGTGCAGTCCCACATTTCGTGCAGTCACGCAAATGTCACGGAAAGTCACGGAATAGTCACACTGTCCGATTTCGCAGTCCGCTCAACACGCTGTGGATTAGATATTAGGAAGATATATACGAGTGTACCAGTGGCTAGTATGTAGTAATCTAATTGAATATGTATTGCGAGTTGCCGGAGTAATGAAAAGGGAGACTATTAGGATGCCCAGACAGCAATGGCTGTGATGATGTAGATATGACAGGAGCGGTTGTTGAGAGTACAGCGGGGCCAACATGATGTAGGTGGTTCGGATAAGGAATGGGGAGAGATCCTTGCATTTGCGGAAAAAATGGTGGCTGCGGGTGGAACATATTGTTGGCTGCCGTGGGGAGAGGAGTACTTGCTGAAGGTGTTGAGTTTTCATTCGAAGTTGGGTTGGCAACGGCAACGACAACGGCAACAGGCCTGCCAGTGCGTCGTTTTGAACCATATAGCGCCGAAAATCGAGGATTATCGCCAGTATTTGAGCACGGAGTTTTCGAGGATGTAGAGGGGTTGCTGAATCCGAGTTATGGTGGCACCAGTCCACCAGTACTTTTTCTTGGGATTCATTGAGGAATGAGCGTCGAGTACGGTGTTTGCCTGCCGCACGATCTCGCACAGTCTGTGGGGGTACCTGAAGGAAAATTGAGTTGCGATAAAATTATTGAGGGAGTGCTTACATTGTGAGCTATGGCAGCACTGCGAAAACTGCCATGAACACCAGTCAAGGTATCCTGGATGGCGGCTTGAATGCGAGCCTCTTTGGTGGGATCTCGGGGACCTTTCCGCTTCCCACCGACTCGAGTGCGCGCCATCCGTGCGGCAAGTAGACGCGTCCAGACGCGTTGCCACCAACGCGTCTGAGTTGAAACTCCGCTACGGCATCGGACGGCAGGTGACAATGGAAGTGACAAAAGCCTTTGTCACAAGCAAACATTTATCTCTCTTGTTTCTTGTCCGAATGCATCCGTCTAAGCTCGTAAGATGTTCTTGTGTATTATTATTTCAAATGGACATAGTAGTTTGAAGATTTGTAGTAGGAAAAGTGTGATTTTGGAGGATGCACGAAATGTGGGACTGCACGAGTGAGTGGTAACCAATAGTACAGCTTGAAAAAACCTGGTTTTTTCATTCGCTAAAGGTCACGTTATCCTGCGAATCCGCTCGACCTCCAAATTCAAAGCCAGTTTTACCAGCCCGTCTATCGAGATTCGAGATTCGACGGCTTGCCTCATAGGTTTAACACGACTGGTCACGAGTCTAGCTAATTACAGCTCAGGCATGAAAAGCACAGAACGGTATTACGTGTTGATCAAAACGTCGGGTGCCAAATTACCATGTATCATGTCTGGTGAAGGTTCTCGTTGATTGAGAATTTGAGATGCCGGCACAGTTTACATTGAGGCAGAAAGACGCACGATATCAAGTGATGTCGTCGACAGTCCCGAACAGTCCTTTCAGAAGGCCCGAACCCTTGATTGAAGCAACATTGGTGTCTTTATGTCGCGAGAGCATAGGAGAACATGCAATCGTTTGAAATGATCAAGTGAGACTCGTGACAATCGCCGTTACGTTTAGAAAGCTTGATTGAGTTGACATTAAACAACGATATTGTCGCTGAACCCAGAATGATTAACAGCGAAGTAAGTTTTGCCAGGGAAGTTGCAGTGCGTTTAGTGTTGATCATCATAGTCACACATGTAAAGATGAACCGTTTGGCGAGGGACTAATGATGCAACTCAGGAACCTTGCTAAAGGGCGAGAGTGACATAGAGATATGTGGTAATATACAGATTCACGAGGATATCGAGCTCAGCGCAGACGAGAGTAAGGATGAAATCTGCTACTGTGCCGTGAAGCCACCTTGTCATGAGTGGGAAGATGGGGTGGCGCCCTTGCAGAAGTCGTAAAATTTATCTGCGTTCGCTTCGACTGGGAGGAAGCAGCTTGCTCTGAGCGAGCTTTTTGCAGTGCGGCTTTGAGGCAGAGATACACGCGCCCACATACATCGCCGAGAACCACGAGAAAATGACCATTGTAACAATTTGTAGAACAAATGGCCATGTGCGAAGAGGTGCCAAAGGCAAGGGCATGAATGACTGTTATAAGAGTGAGTAACTTTACGTACCGATACTGTCCGCAAACCATTCAGGCTGCATGTCATCTGGATCCCATATATCCTTTGGAAAATTGGTCGTGCGCTCATCGACATCCACAAATTCAACCAGCTTAGCATATAGATGGGGATTGCGGAAGGATCGGTTGGACATGAGAGAGTCGTTGAAATGCTTGGGATGATCAGAATCTTGTTTTAAAGCGTGAAACTGTGCTAGTTTGGTCTGAAAAAAAAATCAGCAAGGTCCTCGTGAGTGAGAGTAAAGTCGCACCTGAATTGCCGGGTCATAGGGGGATGAAGATGCTGGCGGAATACCCCAGTCGATGATACCTGGAATTGGTGGTGGTCTCAAGATTTGTCGGAGATGAGATATTTCATCAGTTGCCTCCGGAGATCCAGATTCGACCTGTTCCATGTTCGGAAACGCATCAGGCGCGGATGCTGGACTGAAAGTCTGAAGGCTTTCTGTACTGCCTATGATGTCATCTGATACATGGGCGCGAGGGTGACCTCTCTGCTGCAAAGGCCGACGAATGATTACTTGAGACTTGGGTAGCAGGCGGGCTGAGTTGGCTGGATTCCTGTGCTCAACACCGCACATATATGCAACACGTATTCAGTACGTACCATCTGAGGATGAGTTTGATACACTCTTCAGCGCCTTATCCTATCTCATAAAGAATGACAGCCAACAAAGAGGGAAACGATTGCACAAGGCTATGACGAAGAATCTCTTACATTGTTTAGATATATTCCCACAGTTTTCGAGGATGAAACCTTGTCCTCCGAGTCGCTTTGCGAGTCGTCTCCATAAGCGTCAAGGCCTACAAAAGAATATATGAACATGACGAGGTCGTCTTCAGGAGAATTGTGCTCACCGTTCATGAGAGTGAAGGACAAAGGGTAAATTGTAATGTTTTAGAACTCCGCGCCAACATATTCCTCGGCCGAGTTGCCGTTACTTAGTGCCGTTCTTCACTACGGTCAGTTGCGTTCTCCATGCGTTTCCAGCTGCTCCCCCAGGCCTGCCTGTTGCTACTAGTATGTTTCACGACATGGGCGGTTGGAACAACGGGATATATTGCGCCTGCTGTCGAGCGCGCAGCTGATTTCTTCGGCAGACATGATTCAGGCTCAGGACACACCAACAATTGGGCAGTCCTTGTATGCGCATCTCGGTACTGGTTCAACTACAGGGTGAGCACGATCTCACCAACATAGACTGCCTTTACTGAGACTGTGCTATAGCACATGGCGAATGCCCTTGGAATGTAACGCACCTCATCACCGACCGTGAGTTAGTTGCTCACCACCTCATGCGCCTGTCAGGTATCGCACCGTCAAGCGTCTTGGTATTCCAGATTCCAATATCATTCTCATGTTGGCGGATGACGTAGCATGCAATGTCAGGAACAAATTCGCTGGCAGTGTCTATGCAGAAGCTGGCCGGCACTTAGACTTGTATGGCGAGAACATCGAGGTAGATTATCGTGGATATGAAGTAACTGTGGAGAACTTCATACGCCTATTGACAGGTATGAATGACCCAGTGTTGATCAAAGGCTATCTAAAGTGTTGTAGGTCGGGTGGATCCCTCTATGCCACGGTCGAAAAGACTTCTGACAGACGACCGCTCAAATATCTTCGTCTACATGACTGGGCATGGAGGAAATGAGTTTCTCAAATTCCAAGACCAAGAGGAAATAAGTGCGTTTGATATTGCTGACGCATTCGAACAAATGTGGCAGAAGAAAAGGCGAGATTTCATCTTGTCTCATTGTTACATTCGAAGCTCATGACGTATCAGATACAACGAAATTTTATTCATGATTGATACCTGCCAAGCAAATACCATGTACTCTCAGTTCTATTCTCCAAATATTCTTGCGACTGGATCCTCTCAGATTGAAGAGAATTCCTACTCCGTGAGTATTCTACGCTTCGTCGTGTTATGAGATGCTCATCTTTGTCCAGTATGAAAATGACAACGACATTGGCGTCTCTGTCATTGACAGCTATACACACTACGTTCTCAAATTCATGGAAGGAATAAACAAGACGAGTCACACATCTATGCAAGATTTGGTATCACACTTTAATACTGGTTCGATGCGAATGCTCATTCTTCCTTGTAACAGTTCAATTCATATGACCCGGTGAAAATTCATTCTCATCCAGGCATCCGCTCTGATCTTTTCCTCCGTCCCTTGGACAAGACGCTTATTACCGATTTCTTCGGAGGGGTCGCACAAGCGGAAGTCTTCCCATTGCAGGAAGTCGTAGGCTCAAGTAACCATCATGAGAAATATCCTACGCCTCCCCCTACCTCTCGGGAGCCAGAAGCACCGTCGGTGCCGGTGGTACTGTCGACGACTGTCACTTCCCTCCCGAGACTGACAAGCGAGACGCATGCATGGGATAACCGGTGGAAAGAAGTCAGAAAATGGACCTCCGTCTTAGTCGTAGGATGTCTTGTATCTTGGGTTTCCTTTGTGCGGTAATGCTATACTGACTGCCCCAACTTATCCTGAGTCAGGGGCTTTGAGGGCGCCGCTGCTCCACATCACTGCCGCCTCCGGTTCCCTCGCATGTTTGACTGTGTCGTGAAGAATTACAATATATAATTGTTTTTTCAAAAAGTTCATGTCCTATTGAGAGCTATATTCTATGGAGGACAATACGGTCTAGTCTAAGGGGCTCTTAGTGCCCTGAACGCCCATCTCTAGGTGCGCGAATGCCCCAAATATGATTGCTTACTTGCTGCACTTCTGTGTCCTCACCCATTCATGTCAGAAATTCCGACTGCCGCTCAAGGCCTGGATTTTTGAGTAGGACGGCTTCGACTACCGTCCTTGTCAACTTCACGTCATAAAGCACAAGTCCAAACTCGTCCGACTTACAATGTGAGACATACACGAGCCATATTACCATCACCAGAGAACTTATAGTCTATGAATCGCCCTGCATCCTTGGCTGTGACATTTTCACAACTTGGATGATGCCGGTCACGCTTTCATGCGGCTCCAACGATACAATACTCCCATATCTACAGCCCCAAGAGATGACTCTTCAAGACAAGATATAATCTTCAGCACTCACCTGTCTTGACCCAGCCAGGATCGACAAGGAATGGTGTTGGATCCGGGCGCTCTTTTGCAAGCTTATAAGTCTACACAGATGTGAATATGATGTATGTCGCCTTCCCCAGTCTGTGCCTATGCAGTTGACATATTTGCATTTACTTTTTTGTCGCCCCGCTGGATCAGGGGAATGAACGTCCTCGTTACAAGGGCAGGACCTGTTGGCGAGCACTGTCGATATCAGATCGTTTGCATTGAGCGTTGTCGTCCTATCGTCCTCAGGCTGTAGAGTGATTGACGAGGGTTCGGACCTCAGGAAGACGCCATTCATCATGAATCACCCACGACGCCAGCATTGTTTACCAAATAATCAAGCCCTCTTCCCTGCAAGATCCCTGCGACTTCGTCTTTTGCACTAATGATTGAAGCTTCGTCGGTGACATGCATCCAAACGACATGCAGCTGTAAGTAGTCAAGACTGTCGTCCCTTAACAGTTACGCCCAAAGGCAGTGATAATGAAAGCTCACGCTTCATTATCGCGGACAGTATTTATGCTGATTATGGGAACTCAGGTAAGCCAGCGGGCTTACAGCAGCATGCCATTCGTTGAATTGAAATCGCGCAATGCATGCAATGAAGTCGCAGATCGAGGGCTTCGGCAAGCAGACAACATCAGGTGAGGCCAAGAGCTGTTTGACTAACTCAAGGCCAATGCCTCGTGAGGCACTATAGAGGACAAGGTGAGCGTTGATGCGTGGAAGCGCATAGCACTTATGCCCAGTTATAAGCCATGTAGATGACGTTGACATTATGGACGCGCGCGTGGTAGCTTTAGCCAGCTGCCAATGTGTGTGAGCAAGTGACTTGGATGAGGTGAAGTCTGCCTCTACTGCCACGCCCCGAACGGCACAGTTGGGCTGACAAGCTACTCGAACCCCTGGGTGTCCCACTCCAGTGTCTATCTTGAACATTCCCTTCCAACATGTAGGATTTGCTTGTTGACCACAAGATTACTTCTGCGGCATGCGACGCCGGTTCTAGTACTTTCATACTCTCTCATACCCTGCTCAATTGTACTACTTGCGTAAAAATTCACATACGAGCAGGACGGCGGTAATAAGATTTAAACCATAAATAACTCGACGAAGCTCATTCTCCTCATCCTTAGACAACTGTAAGCACGTTGGCTTACCTGAGTTCCCATACTCAGTATATATACTGTCGCTGATACTGAAAGCTAAGTTTTCAGTATTCTACCTTTTGGTGTAACGGTTATACGCGTGCGGGAGTCTAACCTACTTACAACAACCTTGACGATGTTTGCGGAGCCACTATCAATTTGCACTTTGGGGGTATCGGTACAGGGATCAAATGGCGAGGCGACTGAAAGGGATGCTCACCTGCGGGTGATTCCGAAGGCTCCCCAACCGCGATGGGGTCATGCCATACGTCGCTGGTGAGAGACCCTGCGCTATGTTCGCTGAGTTTGTAAGGAGAACCGTGACAGCTCATAGTTACGCAAAGTGACGTCGTACTTCCTGAGAAAGGTCAAAATCTGTGCTTCGGCTAAGACATTAAAGGACAAACATACTGAGAAACAGTCGTGAGGCGTACCTTTACTTCTCCTATGGTTGTATCTATAGATGTTCTGCTCAGTGGGATACTGATAAAATCTCTTTGGTAGACATCTAGACGTGATGCCACAACGAGAGGCAAGGCAGTAGAGCGTCAGTAAAGCTGGGAAGAGACGCATGGCGTTGGCGTGTTGATCTCAAGAGGGGGGAGTCGGTGCCTGCTTTTATGACTTTCTGCAAGGCGGGTCATACTATTTGGCTATGCATGCATAGATAAAGATCGACTACACCGCGTCTTCAAGTGAATACCACTTGTCAGGTTGTCAAGCGTAGTATCTGTCGAGATACCCTCACACTATGCACGAGAATGGATCGAGGTGCCTCGCTGCTCGGAGGAGATGCGGACAGCAATGAATTTTGAGCGTGGCACGAAAGACGTTCCTGTTGCCCGCTGTCCATGATGCAAGTTCCGATAAATTTTTGTCAACAAATAAGGGCGTAATGGTGATACAAGACTTATGTACATCACTTGAAAGATGAAAAGGCCTCAGCGTTCACTGATCGATGCGAGTCCCGTTAGAATGCATGCACCATTCCAACACAGCACAGGGCGGCCACAGGCCATCCGGCTCATTATCCGCGTCTTGAAGGAGTAACGCCACAACACCATGCGGCGGAACAGCGTAAGCTGTGAAGTTGCGAATCGCAGTGCCGTTGTCTGTATGTGTCCAAAGGTCCTGGACAGATAAAGCAAGTCAGAAGGCCGGGAACAGCCACGTGAGATGGAGCTTACTCGGACAGTGTACTGTCTACCAGCTCGGATCCACGGAGATTCGGTCAGCCTGAAGAACATGTCGGCGGGCTCGTCAAGCGTGTTCAACTGTATGGAATTTTAGTTATTTGAACAGCATGTCTCAAAGAGCACCTACCAGCATAAATACCGTCCCGTTCTGGCTCTCCCCGCTCCAGTATTGCGCGGGATGAGTGTTGTTGCTGACCCAATCAGGCTGTCATTACAACGTGGCATCATTGACGTGGTTTTCAATCGATAGACTACAGAGAACCTACATTGATGCCCCATCGGAATGGTCCGATACTAGTGCCTACGACCGGGTCTTGATGAATCGCAATGATTTCTGGATTGGTCAGAATCTCAAGGGTTTCTTTGGTAGCAGAAGCGAGCTAGGGCGTATGTGAGCGGAGTGCTCGTTACCAGGGATTGTATTTACATCAGTGCCGATAAGTAGAGGTGACTTCAAGAGCGCCCACGCAGTAAAATGGGACTTCGCTTCATCGTATGTTAGGGGGCCGTTACCACTGCCGATCGTGAGGCGGCAATCAAACTTGGTTTCTCGATGACGTACACTTCAAGCTACAAGGACCCATGTCAGCGCAGTCAGCAGCACCGTAGAACATGACTGACGATATCCATGTCATTATGGCCGTAGAAATCAGTTGCCCAAGTATAGAACGAGTTTCTAGAAGATGATGGGAAACATTCGAGGATCAAGCAAAGCGGCTTCCTTACTGGTTTAATATCTTGGTGATTGATTGCCAGTGCGGTTCTTACCCTACGGTTAGTTGCATCCTCGGAGGAAGGTTTCGGGGAGTTTGGATACTTACCAATGTCGTCAGTCGTCTAAAGCATTCGTTAGCTTCGAGAGGTGTGTGCAAACTCTGTACTCACCCTCCAACTTTGCCCATACCTGCGGGCCCACATCCAACCTTGCTCCTGCAAAAAGAGTCCATAACCCAAAAATCGCAACGAAGTGGAGACTCACTCTTCCCCACTGGCACATGGACAAAATCAAGGGTGGTGTTCCAGACGACCGTGAAAGATCGGCAATGGCGTTTGCCATAGGTTCGTATCCTGGACCCGTTGGTGAGGATTCTGACACAGTTACAGAAGGTATACATACTTCCCATGATATTCTCCCGAGTGATGTTGTCGAATGGAACTGATCCATAATTGAGCAATCACGAAGATGGCGTGGTATAAGTTCACGTACCAGCACAATTATCATATCTGTCGATAGTCACCATCAAGAATGGGTATTCAAATCACCAAATTGAAACTTACTTGAGGTAGTCAAAACCCCAGTCGAGGAAGCGTTTTGCGTCTCTGCCAGATATGGTCATGATGAACTGACCAGGAGCGACCAGGAGCGAAAACTGTGTACCTTGCTTCGTTCTGGTATGAGCCAGGGTACAGCTGGCATGTGAACCAACCCGAATCACTGTACTGCATGGCAGAGACACGATCAGGAGAAGACAAAAATGATTGAATGACGGGTTCCTACAATGCCAGCTTTCCTGCGTATACGAAAGCTAAATGTCAGTGCAATGTGACTTGAGAGGTAACATTTCACGCACAGTCCAAGGTCATGGATCTTGTCTGTGAGGGCCTTCATTCCAGACGGAAACTTCGTTGCGTCTGGGGCATAAATTGTTAACGCATGAACCGTCGGGGGAAATTCGATCAACCTTCAACAATATCTCCGTCGTCGTTTCGGATTCTCTCTGAATAACAATCATCAATGTTGACATGAGTATACCCAGCGTCCTAGCAGTGATACCCGAGTCCAGTCATCCTGAATAAAGCTGAGGGTGAACGGTACTTGCCGCTAAGTTGAGCGATTTCATGAGCTCTGCGGTTTGCAAGATGAGACCTTCGTCTATGTCACACTGATATGATCTGAGTGAAAACCTTCCACGACTGGCTCCACGAGCACTTACATGGTAGGCATTCCAAGCTATGCGTGAAGCGCCAGGTCAGTCTCACTGGAAACTTCTCGAAATGTGGTAGCCTACTGTTATAGCCCATCACTGTCCATCCGATAAGGTGAACAACCTGCCGACGACTAAACCTTGAAAATACGCACCTGGTAGTTTGGCAACTCGGTTATCCAGAGAAGCAGCAGGAGCGTGGTGCATAGCACCATGACGGTCGGCGATGTATGTGATGTATCCCAAGATAGCAGCAAGCGCAAACGGAAGGACGGTGACGAATGATCTGCTAAGCCTCGAGCGAGCTTATGAACGTAGAAACAGTTAGCGACTCGGCGTTCACTCCTTCCCCATGAAGCGAGGATCCTCGTACCCGTGTACGTTGGGCCACCAGCTCCGTAGGGCGCGAGAAGGGGTGTTTGGCCTTCTGGCTTCATGGCTGGAGGATTTGGCAATTGGGGGTGCTAGCGTATTGTGGACTGTCGTTGGGATGAAATATTGTGGGGAAACTACTGGTTGATCGCGGAAGCAATAAGGATACTCGCACGACGAAATAGGAAGCCCTGTACACAACTTGTACACGCTACTTACAAGTCCGCGAAGCTATGATGGGAAGTCAGTCGAACTCGAGGGACAATGGGAAAAACGTGGCACAGCAAGGAGACCTTGTGACAATATTGTATGTCACAAAGAGAAAAATCTTATAACTCGACCACATTCAAAGTTTAACGTAGTGAGCAATATTAAGAAGACAAGGTCTGATGTCCGGAGAAGACTTGATGTTAATGCCCCCTGCAGTTAGTAGCAGTGACAGACATGTCTATGGTACTACATAGACAACAGCATATTCGCCTAGCAGGTCTGGTGCCTTCGACAACCAAGACTTCGCCGTAGAGCCCAATTGATTCGGAAGTTCAACATGATATTAGTACTAAATCGAGAGATGCTGACGAGGACCCTACTATCACAACAACATCCGCTTTGCCCACCTCGGCATCGCAATGCACTCCCGCACATTCTCAATCCCACTCATCCAGCTAATCAGTCGTTCGAACCCCAGCCCATAGCCCCCATGAGGCGCGCTCCCATACTTCCTCAAGTCCACGTACCATCTGTATTCCTCCTCCTTAAGCCCATGCCTCTGGATAGCCTCGACCAAATGAGAGAGCCTCTCTTCCCTCAGCGACCCACCTACAAGCTCGCCGATGTAGGGCACCAGCAGATCAAAGCATGCTACCGTCTGCTCATCATCATTGGCTCGCATGTAGAATGGTTTCAGGGAGGTTGGGTAATCTACGACAAACACAGGGCCGCCGACAAGTCGTTCGGAAAGCCAGCGCTCGTGCTCACTTTGCAGCGGTCTCCCCCACGCGGGTTGGAATTCAAACCCGACTCGAGAAGAAGCATGGTATTTCTCCAGCTCCTTTACAGCATCGGTGTATGTCATGCGTGTCCAGGGGTGCCCTGGGCGCGACGCATCTTCCAGAGTTTTGAGTTTTGCCTCGTCGCCATCTTTCCAAAGGAGTGCGTTTTCTGATCGACACTGCACGAGGACATTTTTGAGAGACTCCTCGACCACATGGCATACGTTCCCGACGTGGTTGATAAAAGCCCATTCAGCTTCGAGCATCCAGAATTCCGCCAGGTGTCTATTCGTTTGAGAACGTTCCGCCCGGAAGCAAGGAGACAACGTGTAAACCCGAGACAGAGACGCGGCGATGGCCTCCAGATGAAGCTGCGAAGACACGGTAAGATATGCCGGCTGGGAAAAGAATTCGGCTTGGACGCTAGGATCGGGTGAATGCCCTAGGAAAGGGGAGGAAGACGCGGGTGACACACGGAACGTTTCGCCCCCACCCTCACAATCATTTGAAGTCAGAATGGGCGTGTGCACGTAGTGGAAGTCTTGGGCCTGTGTTGGGACGTGTCAACGAGAGGGCGGACGATGAGATGTCTATTAGCACCTCAAAATAAGTATGTAGCGTTCGGAGGACGGAGTCTCGTAGACGGAGCATGGCAGCGTTAATATCCGTTCGGGCCCTGAGATGAGCATTGTCTCTTAGAAAGTCCACCGGTAGAACTTGCTTCTGGATAGGGTATGTCTTTACAGAATTTCAATTGGCAATTTTTCATCCTTCCAAAACACATACCTCCGGATTACATTCGCCTAAGACATCAATCGCTTCGACCTGCAGTTCGTACGATTGACCGCGGCCCAAGCTCTGAACCAGATTCCCACATATGCGGACACTGGCACCGTTAGTTAAGCTGAGGAACAGTACTATGAGCTTCTGTGTATTCTGAAACGCCTGGTGAACATACTTGTGCGGAGTAGCATCTGGCTTCAAGACTGCTTGCAGGCCAGAAGTACAACTTCCATCGTTGATCACCGCAAAAGTGACATTTTTCTGTCTTCGTACAGATTTGATCCAACCATTCAATTGTACTTTGGTCTCCTGGCCAGTCACTTTTAGGGAAGACAGCAGCTGTCGGATCGTTGGCGGCAACGTTGAAGTTGACGCGAAACGGCGCAAGAGCATGGAAGAAACTTGCACAGCCACACCTTTTTTCGAGCAATTTTTGTCGGCGAGGGTGTGCAAAATTGACTCAGAGTCAACTCAGAGCCGCACTGTGCTCAGCAAGGCCGACATACGAAGTTCGAACAGGAAGCCATGTAGCGCGGTGCAATATTTTAACATTAACAGAAAGCAGAAACACGATATACAGATGACAATGCGATATGAGCATGGTATCCCCTGGATTATACCATCAGAAGCCCCTTCCTCGTCCCCTTCCCCTCCCCCTCCCACGCCCACCACGGTCAACCAGCAACCCACGTGCACGGCCCCTCCCGCGTGCATCGTCCTTCTTCCTGCCTTTGGGCTTTGGTGCGTCATCTACCAACAGCGTATCAAGAGGGAGTGCATCTGGGAGCACGAAGTATCGGATGTTGTTGCCGCGGATAGATAGGGAGTCGAGGGATGTTGGATCCCGGTTACGGGCTGTCATCTTGACAGTTTTAAGGTGGGTGTTCATCTGCATATCAACACCTGTGAAACAATGAAATGGTTTAAGAATTTGCAAAGGCTATCAGATCAGTCTATTGAACGCACCAGTAATTGTGCCATGGACTACAGAACCGTTCTTGAGCTCAATAGTCACGGTCTCATTATTGAGTTTCATCAAGAATCTGATGGAAACAAGGGTCAGCGCCCGATCTTTGTAATGCACAAATTGAAAAGCTTCTGAACATGTCAGACCAATACGAAAGAAACGTCTGCGGTATTCACCTTACGAGCTTCATGGTGGATTATGTCGTCCTGCAACCGCTGATCGAGTGTCGAGAATCAGAGATGCGCCCCTGTTGACTCTTGTTTGTAGGGCATCCAAATCGAGTGGATCAAGTAACTGCCAAAACGGTTCAGTCTGTGCGCAGTGACATATGACGCATATGTCTTTATTTGATGAGTTGCCCACTTGCGTCTAACCTGTAATGCTGATGGCTCCATCTCCGCCGGGGGTATATTCGGATAGAAAAAGTAGTATCACGACCACGTATAAGGGCCACGAGCCCCTTGCGAATGGCAACTGTAGGTCCGCCTTACCGCCCAGCTGCCAGCGCTACATACATATAAGAGCAGTACTTGCTGGGAGATTGTATACTGAACGAAATCCCCAAAATGACTGTTTTGAAAACGTTCATCACCGCCGTGGTCGGTATATTTTCTGCAGCTACTTCTGCCAATGCCATTATGAACGGCGTTGGTAAATTGCCTGGTTTGTCTCTCAGCTCTTCCCGACGGCGTTCGAGTCATTGACATGTTTGGTGCAGTGATGGGTTACAATGGTACGTGTTGTTGAGAGTGCAGGAGCTCACCATTGACAATTAGCCCCTATGACCGTCAGCGTGGAACGCATTTGCGGTGAGTGAGCGTGACATTCACGACCAAGAACGGCGTCCTTATGTAGCATGTAATAGTGCAACGTCAATGAGACTCTCATCCTCCAGACTGCGCAATACATGAAGGAGTATGGGCTCCTGGTCAGTGTCGTAGTATGACACATCAAAATCAGATAAATTTCACACCGCTGTAGGATGTTGGTTATAACCATGTTAATCTTGACGATTGCTGGGCTATGAAGAATCGTAGCGCTACTGGTGAGGTCATATCAGGTTGGTTTTTACTTAGAGCTATTATCTTCATGTGCTAAGCAGCCGTCATCACAGATACTATCAGGTTCCCCAGTATGAACAATCTCACAGACCAGCTTCACGCGCTCGGCTTGTACGCAAACATGTGTTCTCCATAATGTTTCACCGTTAAGTTCTGATGTCCCTCCTAGCTACGCAGGCATTGTATGAAAGTCGCACCTTTCGAGAAGATATTTTCTCACTGTCAATTCTAGTATTCTGACTCTGGCTGGTTTACCTGCGCGGGGTATCCCGGCTCCTTCATGCACGAGGAACAGGACGCGATGACCTTCCAATCTTGGGGTTTCGACTTCCTCAAGTAAGCACATATCGTGAGGATGACTGACAAGCCACTAACTGCTCAATTTAGGTATGACAACTGCGCCAGTGAGCATATAGGTGCTCAGAAAGTACCAGACAATACTAACGACTTTCGTTCTAGTTCCATTCGATGATATTATACGGGAGGGTATCACTGGAAGTGGGTAGAAATCTTCTCACCTTGGTCTATTTCATCAATACTAAGTATTTCGGGCTACAGAATATCACCGCATGGTAGATGCTCTTGCCGTGGTCGCAGAAAAAACTGGCACTACGTTCGTATTCAGTTTGTGTGAGTGGGGCTGGGTAAGGTTTACCCCTTGCACGGATCCGTTTTATATTTGACATGTTCAATGATCTTTTTAGAACCAAGTCTGGCTGTGAGTATCAATCTCATGACAAACACCGTTGTCTCATAGGGAAACTACTTCATACAGATGGGGTGCCCATATGTCTCACAGTTGGCGAGTTCGTCACCTCGTTCATTTTACCTGTATGAAGGGTAATTTGGCTGATAATTTGCTTAGATTGATGATGACATTGCGCCTCACTGGAAATCGCTTACTAGCATCATCAACTCGTTGGTCACTCCTTCAACGACCCTCCTCGCCCTCATGTTTTTAATACAGCGCATCGTTTATCACCCAAGCTACGAACCATTATGGACGCAATGATCTCGACATGGTAGGGGAACACCGAGCGTCTTGCCGTTGGCACTGACATTATCCACGTGACAGCTCGAAATCGGGAATGGCGACCTCTCGTACGACGAAGCAAAGTCCCACTTCACTGCATGGGCTCTTGTCAAGGCTCCCTTGCTTATAGGCACCAACGTAAGCATTTCCGTCATCATTGACACCGCAGCTCACCAGCACTCTCCTCACAATTAGCTCGCCACCATAAGCCAGGAGATGCTCAGCATCCTAAAAAATCAAGAGATCATCGCGATCAACCAGGACCCCGTCCATGGTACTAGCATATCGCCCTTCCGCTGGGGCATCAACGTGTGTTACTTCTTTTGTATTTTTGTTTTGTTTTTCGTACATACTAGTTGACTGAAAATAGCCTGATTGGACATACAACGCGACACACCCTGCTCAATACTGGAGCGGTCCCAGTGAGAACGGAACAGTTTTCATGCTTGTACGCCATTTCAGAACATCGGTATCATCATAATGGAAATATTGATACACTCCAGATCAATACTCTGAGCCAGCCGGCTGATATGTTCTTCAACCTCACCGAATCCCCATGGATTCGCGCTGGCATTCAGTATTCCGTCCGGGTAGGCTCTTCTAAACCACATAGAACTTCGCAGCGTTACTGATCGATTTCCTTTGGATAGGACTTGTGGACACACACAGACAATGGCACTGCTGTGCGTAGCTTCACCGCTATGAGCGTCCCCGCGCATGGTGTGGTGGTGCTGTTACTGAAGGAAGATGGGAATGAGCCCGCTGGGTTGATGCCACCCTGTGCTGGCGAGGCTCTCTCACAATGCACTGCTGAGGATGGGACGAGGTACTCATAAGCCGCGTCTAGTCTTACCACTCTGTAAGTAGCTACAATGCCAGTTATCATTATATCCTTCATCAGTTGGTTTTCGAACGCTGGCACTTACTGTGCGCACAATATGTTTCCCGAAAATTCTGAAGGATTCATCCACTTTAATCTAATGCACTAGAGTTGTCGCTGATATGGCAGTCAACGTCGACTAGTCCTGCAATGCCACGATTATTCCAATGACAAGAAATCCACGAAACGAGATCCGGGATCAACCGGAGGATCAATGACAAGTTTGAAAGCCACCCGAGATGGAGAATGAAGTGTGTATTGTGTGTCGTGTCAAAATGTGAAACGCATGTTTAAGTACGATCAGTTGCCATATCCATTTCTTGGAGTGTTGGGGAAACCACCCGCGATTGCAATTCCGATAGGATGTGTTTATACGTGCCTTCTATTATCTGGAAATACTCCTCCGTGTTCTGGTCTTGCATGTTGCCAGCGGGTACATCCAACGTAAATGATGGCTTAAAGTGGAGGTAGCCAGAATACTCGGGGATATCGGCGTCCAGGGAAAGTGGAATCCCACCCTGTTAGACACAGGGCGTCAAAATGTGACTAGCCAGAACATGAGATTCAAACATACCGCCACAGAGGTGAGATATGTCCAGGCTCGTGCAGCGTTGGGCGTGTTATAACCACCTAAAACATTGGGTAGTATGCGAGAAAATGAAGACGAATAGCACCATACCTCCACCAAGTAACAGTTTCTTTCCTTGCCATTCGTGAACGATGCGATGTACACACCAGCCGAGCGAACCTTCGCCCCCCAAGGACCAGTTCCAGGTTGCCATGGGATCGCCTGCTAGGCCATCTACGCCACACTGGACCACTACGAAATCAGGCCGAAAAATGTCCTTGACACGCTCGACGATGTGCCAAATGCGGGTGAATGTTTTGGTGGATGCACCAGCTTTGAGTGGCACAGATAAAGTGAAAGGATCGAAGGCCGGATCATCAACGCTCGGAAGGGAAGCGAGGGGGGAAACAGGGAAAAAGCCTGGGGCCGCGTGATGAATAGATAGCGTCTGAAAACAATCACATGGGTCAGAAATTGACAATGTTTTGAGATGCACGCACAAGAACTTGCGACGTAGTCATAGGACCAGACTTGTGAAAAGCCTGTGACACTGCATCTGAAAAATGGAGGTCGAGGTCAAGATACATTACGCGTGGTTTCTTCACCGGAGGCGTAGAAGGTACTGTTCGTTTGAGGAAGAGGATAGCGAGCACACAATCAGCTACGTAACAAAAACCCGAAGCCTGTGCTTTCTTGGCGTGATGTCTGGATATGATAGCGCTGAGATCGTAAGGAAAGTTTGCAACGAAGTGAGCCAGTACCTGCCGCCATCCCAGCAGATGGCTACATCAGAAACATTGTTTCTAATGACCGCTGCTCCGGTCAAGGTAGCTCCCGCGACTTGTGTTATATAATTTTTGATTCCATGGAACACGGGGCAGTCCTAGATGCATATTGACAGGTCGCGAAACAGCCTGAATTTAGGTTTGGTATACGTACATCTTCAAGTCCAAACTCAGAAGCTATCGACAGGTTCTGGGCGTCGCTTGATTGAGCCATAGCGTATTCGAGATAATCATGAGTATGGTAAGCCAGGAGCTCCTTCTCGCCAGCAGGCCGCGGTCGCACAACCAAGAATCGTTGGCCCGGGGGCGTCTGATCAGTGCATATTGTCAGAAGTCCATATGCGTGGATGAGTGAATAGACAAGGAGAGAACGATTCCTATTGGAAGGTAGAAGTGAAGCCGTCTGCCAGTGGAGAGCATACAGTGAATTGGTTATCGGTTAGTCACCGCCGATGACACCTCGCAGGCATCTGAAGTTTGCTCACTTTCACTAAGTCTTCGGAGAAGATGTAGGCCACGGGCTTCAAGTTAGTATGTGACCCAGTGGATTCGACGCGGGAGTCCATCGTTCTGTCAAGGAGATATCCATCCACAATAGTATTAGTCAAAACGAGTGTACTTTATGCTGCCTCAATGGATTGAAGTTCCGAACTGATGAAATTACCTTCAGTCTCAAGATTTTACGACAACAATTTCATGATGATCATTCACAAACTAGAGATGACATTAAGGATATCAAGTATAACGTTGCACAATGGTACTTTAGCGCAGAGAATTGGGGTTTGTAAGGGAAGCCTTTAACAAATGTTTCAAGAATCAAGGAGTTCACGTGTAAGTTATGCTTCAAGAACTATCTTGGATCTGACTTATGAACATCACAGGCCACATTCCACGTATCATCGCCAGGCTTGATGGTAGTGCTAAATCGATTAGCTCTTGCGAATGCGTCCAGTGAGCAAGTGCCGTATCTACGATCTTTCTTGCTCCCTGCACAGGTCCGCAAGGGGTACATCTCTTCGTTCAGTATAAGTCGAATCTGCGGTCCGTCGAATCTTGACGGAAATAAATATGATATATCATTACAGCGTTCAAATACCCATACTCGAAGTCTGCGAGTTCATCCGCATGGAACTCATCCCGCGCGGCTAAGTCGTATGCGCATGCATATAAAGATCATCGCGTGTCATTATCAGTGAAGAATTGATCGCCAGGAAGGAGTTTATTCAAGCACTCTGTGATAAAAGGAAGGTATGTGTTGCTCCAGTTCGCTGCCATCTGAGTAAATAATACGTCATCGTTCATAGAAAAACTCTTGATTACTTGCCTCCACTTTGTGCTGCGTATCGAGGCCACACGAAGCCCAAGGAGTGTGATCCAAGAAACTTGATCCGGATCATTAAATACACATAGTTCCTTGTTCTCAACTTCGCGACCAAAACGTCCTTGAGCAAAAAAGTACATGGAGTCAATCCCTCTCTGTACAGGACTGGATAGCAGTATATCCACATTGAAGTTTGGATACTTCAATCCGAAGCTAGGTTGTTCGTCAGCGTAGTTTGACAGAACAGTGAAAGGGACAAGCGTACTCCACGCCATGGTTGAAGAGTTGTTGACGCCCAATGATGGTCAGGTTTCCTGGATCGAGGTGGAATTCATATCCCTTCTTGAGAAAGCGGAGGTTCTTTGGAAGACGAGCATGCTTGATAGCATCGTGACGCTTTCCAGTGTTTCGACAAGCGACTCAATCAGAACCATCTCGTTCTCGGGTCCCCGAGAGCCTGTGCATCTGCAACTGCGTTAGATGTTCCCGTTCCGCAAGGAGAAATTCGGCCATACAAGCATCACCCTATTGACACTACAATTACCAGGCAACTGTTGCCTTGACTTTATGAGAAGTAAGAGCCACACAGTATGGGGTCAAAAATCCAAGTCTCTAGAGAGGATCATGTTCATGTTTATATGAATTGAATGTTAGAGACGCTAAAGGTAGCCAGTTAAGGGAACTTTGGATGAGCATCGTCGAGGATACAAAGCTTGAGATATTGAACCAGTCAGGTCCTGTATATGCCAGCGGCGTACCGTAGCAGCTTACGCGAGTAGTTCCCATTCCATTATCTTGCACGGATGCGAGAAAACACCGGAATTCAGTTGACACAATGTCATGTCATGACTTCAATTTTTGCTGCCTCGGTTCTCCATCATTCTCCCGGATCCGTGCGCAGAGATTGCGTTTGAGCTTGTCGTAACGTTACTCCTTCAAGCTTCAAGCCCACGCAAGACCCGAGGAGCCGGCCTCAATGGAACTGAACGAGCGTCTTCCTTCTATGCTCTGACTAGGAGGAAGGCTAGCAACAGAAAGTGGGTAATTAGTGTCATACATGGTTGGATCAATACTGAATTACGATGGGCCTCGTGCTTGTGGCAATTGTCTTGCCCAGTGGGGTAACGGAAGCATCCTAAGTCCTTTGGTACGTAGGATACTTGGTTTGCAGTATTGAGAAGAGGTTGTGACTACAGCTACAGAAAGCCACTCACTTTCTCAAGCGAATCGTCCGAGCTACTTACGAAGCCTCCAGAGAGGTTGGAGAAAGAACGCCTCCATCTGGTTATGAATATCTAGACTTGTCGGAGTCGAGAAGGGCAGGATTCTCGCAAATATTATTAGCAACCCTGGGGACCCGGACGCTGGAAAATTTGCTGGCAAGCTGGTACTTACGTAGACACATCCTGATACATCGACCAGTCGTGCAGCGATTCCTGTGCTTGCACGGGATTGAATAGAAGCATCACTTGCGGCTCTCTCGCTTTCAGGCCTCATCCTTTCAGTCACAGTTGGGTTACAGCCAATGCAACGGCATACTTTCCAACGCCTGCGCCGTGTCATTCAACCAGATGGATTGACTCGTGAGTCGTCTCTCGGCTGTCCAGGAATTCGTGGATGAGTTGAACTCCACCAAAATCCCTTCTAAATACCTTGGATGGGATTAGCAAAGTTCGCAAGAGTCGTATTCAGTATGCTTGACTATGGGCACTGGGTTGAATGAGCTGTGAAAAGGCTTGATTTGTGAGCGACGTATTGGTGTCAGGCTGCCCGGTAAGTATGTTTCACTAGACTCGTAACCAGTCTGACTATCCGTCAATTGGCTACACCACTCGAGTATCCGTGGTAGTATACGCCAGGCTGGTCACGAGCCTAATGTTTCACGGTGATGAGTCGGGCAACAGAACGACCAGACTGGAGTGATGAGTTAGCAAGGCGTAATACTAAGAGCTGCTTGAGATCCAATGGATGGATGTGACGATCGGTTCCAGTCTATCCAGTGCTGTGGGAAGCTCGCTGGATGGTTGGTGGAAGCAGTTGAAACTGGAAGCTTGAGAGACGAGTGGGCACTGGTCCGGCCCGGGTGAGGTTGTATAAATTGTGACAGAGAAAGACACCTCGTCGGAGTGTTGACATCACGATGTTGATGAAAGTAAGAGCAAGAAGACCTTCTTGTATGTAGATTCTAGAATCATCATGTCACTTCAAATATATCTACCTACGAAATGCTTTGTATTCAGCAAGGCAAGCTTTATTGTACCCTCTACGAAGTGTGTGGAAATGGACAATCCGATTGACTTTTCAGTTGTGAGGTCAGGCTTTCGGAGTCGACAACACCTTCCGCAAGAACTGGATCGATTCCTCCTCTTGCCGTCCAAAAATCTCAAGAGCTTCTTTGATTTTCCGGGAGGTTTCTGTATCCCTTGAAATTGCGACCTCCAAGGCAGCTGCGTTGTTGGCTATATAATCAGCGTCCAACACTACATGTCAAGCTTAAGAGCACAGTTTGAAGTCAAAAACGGAGGCAACAAACCAGACTTTTCTCCAGCCACTTCCATTGTAACAGCAGCCAAGTCCTCATCTGGTTTTGCAGGAGCAGCAGCGAGCAGAGTGAGCACCCTGTCAGATATGGTCAAGTGATGTGGACGGAGTCTTGCTAGAGCAACAGCCTACAGAAGTGATGGATATGATCATGCGAAAGTTGATAAATTCAATGCTCACTTCGTCTAACGTAAGGATACTGATTTCACAAGTGGGTTGAGTAAACCGCCATGCTTTCAGGGTAAAATTAGCAGTTACCTCGCTGGCACTACAGTCGTGCTTGTTTGCTTTTCCTTGAAGGCTTGTATTATCGAGTATATAATCGGTGACATAGGATGCTGCCGAACAGGGTCCTTGTGATCAATGTATGAGGAAGCACCTTCAGGAAAGTGTACTCGTAATTCTGGGGGCTTTGATCAGACCTCGCTGGTAGAACGTCCTAGTACCAAGTCTGAGAGGCATACCATTGAAGTAAGGTGAAATAGAGAGGCATCCCGCTTGCGATGCTGCTATGGCTTGCGGGACAGAGAACAAGCAAGTCCCGAGTGTACATATGCCGCTTTCCTGCAGCTCTTTGCAGGCAAGGATGCTTTGGGGTGTGGTTGGTATTTTGATACAGACTCGGTCTCTGAGCAAAGTACCGTCAGTCTGCCTCCTGAAAACGGAGAATAATCTGCCCACTTAGATATGCCGTGTTTGCCAAAGACACTGATAAGAGCCCTTGCGTGTGCAACAGTGGCATCTTTGCTGTATGCTGTACGGGGTGATGTCTGGGCAAGAACCCTACCCGTCTTGTCCAAATATGGAATGATCTTGCTAGCCAGAAGGACAGTCTACATGATGGAATTTCAAGTTGATGCAATGTGTGTCGTACGTCTAAACCATACATACCACGAGATTGAGCACCTTCAATATGCCGGTCTCTGTTGATATGTCGATTGCAGCGTCCTGAACATACTGCGAGACAATGGGTTCCAAGTTCGCGTCCCATTGCAGTCGCAACTGGCCATTCACAATTGCCTGGTTAGATGTCATGGAATGGAATGTTGTCGAGACAGACAAGGATTCGGCTGCCCTGGGATCCATTGAATCAATGTCCAGGATGACTCCAAGGGCTTGTATCTGCGACAGTAAAGTGTTCGCCATGGTGGGAGTCTGGCAGAGTCAGTGAGTATATCAAGGTTGGTCTCGAAATGCCTCGAGCCCAAACCCCGTGTTAGTACGTATTACGTACCAAGCACGAGCAGGTATGCGCTTTTACGTCTCCGCTACTCGCCCATCACCAGGAGAACTCTCACCCTCCTGGTGCTAGCGAAAGCTAGTGGGGAATGTCTACCTAGTGTCTCCATTCCCTCTTGCAGATAAGCTTTCCTCTGTGTATTTATAGGGCATTTCGCGTCTCCTTGCACGATCTTTCTAAGACCAACTTGAATGTGGTTGTCCTGCGAATATCACTCATATAAATATGTACTTCAGGCACTCAAAACATCATATACCAGCTCCTTAATTCTTACCCAGAAGAATATACTTTCCCGGGCCCTGCTCCCGGGATACATAGGAGGACAGAAACTGCCGAACACTGAAAAATCAGTATACAAATTCCCCAAGTATTTGAAACGGAGGCACAAACCATTTCCGTGCTTGCAGCTAGGTACAGCATTATCCATTAGCCTGTGATGAGTCGGACACCCGTAGCCTAATCACCGCCTGCTCGTCCACATCGGAAGATTGTGTTCATTCAGGCCCGTTAGAGAGAGCAATTGAGTGCTTGCCGGAAGCCACAGGACCTAGTTGGAAACGTTGTCAACTTGGAGCTCGAAGTTGCTGCCCGGGCCGCTGACAGAATGACCGGCGGAAGTACTGCCGGCGGCTAATTAGACGATCCTTCTTTCTTGCCACATCAGCAAAAGACCCATGATTTTCGCTTACGACTTCAGTAGCGCACTCATGCGATTGGTGGAGATGCTGAACACATAACCGAAAATGTATGCTCCCTGGAACGCAAACCCGAACTAAACCAAAAGCAAACTGCTCAAAAGCACTTATGAGCAAAGTCGCATTTGCTGATGGGCCCAGTGCCAGTCTTCAGAAGCTTCCATCAAGGCTCGCCACCTGTTGCTCACTAGCAGTCGTCACTGCCAATCAGTGTTGACAGTAAGATGAATTTTCACAGAGTAAAACAAGAGTAAACCGACATCCGCATCAATTGCTTGACGACTCAAGTGTTCGGGGAGAACATTTTGCACGAACTGCCGCTGGCAAGTCTTGGCCATTCCCTCTTCATGTAGTTCTGCCGGGCCCGACCGTGGCGGTCTACCCTGGCAGCATGGCCATTCATTATAAAGGGCATTCAGTGGGCTATGCGTATCCCGGCAATTGGGTTGCAAGATGCTGTCCAGCTTCCTGAGTCGTGGTGTCCTCGCAAGTGCCGTTTTCGCTAGTTGTGTTGCTGCGGTGACGACTGTCGATGTTAATGGCACGGCTGCCCATACCATTCCGCCTCTTCTGTGTGAGTTGTGACATCTATCCGTGACCCTATTTTGTATTAAATAAAATACACTGTCCTTAGTTGGACAGATGTTCGAGGCAAGTAGATAATTATGAAAGCCGTGCTGTTTTTCTGACATGCAACATATCGGCGACTTGTAGGATATCAATGTACGTTTCCTGTTATCATTCACATTGGCTCATTCATGGGCAATTCCCACCATTATAGCATGTAAGAGGATGAATATTATTTTTGAGCGCCTCTAAATAATGTCTACCATCGTTCGCAGAGTGGTGATGGTGGTATTTACGCTGAGTGTAAGTGCTTCATCGAATTCACGCCCTTGTCATGCTCCTGAAGTCCTTTTACAAGTGCTTCAAAACCGCGCCTTCCAGCAAGTGAAACCAAGTAAGATCCACGGATCAATATCTTTCGAACTGTAATCGCTGAGACCTGTATCTAGACACAGATGCTGCTCTCTTAGCCTGGGCTCCGATCAACGGCGCATCCATTAAGGTTATTGCTGACCCCAGCCCGCTTTCCAATGCCCTCCCCAATTCCCTTGAGCTTACCATCCCTTCTGGCATCTCCGGCCAAGTTGGGTTCGGCAATGAGGGCTATTGGGGTATGTACGACTAACCTCGGAACTTGTACACCGAGTTCACTCATTTCCCTCCAGGCATAAACGTCAACTCCTCCTGGACTTACAACGCCTCTTTCTACTACAAATTCCCCAGCGCATCCAAATTTTCTGGAAAGCTCACTGTCATGCTTCGGTCGTCTACTGGCTCAGTCTATGCAAGCGCTTCTGTCCCTGTCTCTGGCTCCACCACAACCTGGACGCAGGTCGCGGTGCCTCTTACACCTACCTCAAGCCCAGCGTCAGTCGCCAACAACTTCACGGTCACGGTCGATGGCGCCAGTGCTAGCGAAGAGACGATTAACTTCGCAATGTTTTCCCTCTTTCCTCCGACGTTTAAGGGCAGAGCAAATGGTCTGCGGATGGACATCGCGCAGGTGTGTTTTCATATGGAGTGCAAGCAACGTGTTCTAACAGCAGCACACAGACATTGTATGACATGAAGCCTTCGTTCTTCCGTTTGCCTGGTGGTAACAACTTGGTAAACTCCATATAGCGCCATATCCATCCATGCTGACTATCTTTGTAGGAGGTAAGCATAAATACTATCGTCCCGCCTGTTTGTGGACTCTATCATTAATGCCACCTCAGGGCCAAAGCGTTTCTACACGTTGGCAATGGAATGCGACGGTAGGCAATCTTATTGACCGTCCAGGACGCATGGGTGACTGGGGATACATTAACACTGAGTCCGCACTGTTCTCGTGACTTTGACTCTGCTATCAATGACAAATTACCTTCCCTTTTCTCAGCGGTCTCGGTCTTCTCGAATACATGTATCTTTGCGAAGACATGGAAATGGAGCCCATTATGGCTGTCTGGGCAGGTAGGTAACAGGCGTGCATTTCATGCGATTTGTGTACTTATTTCACGCACAGGGTACTCGCTCGGCGGAGAAAGCCTCCCTGAAAACGAGCTTACGCCATACATCCAACAGGCAATCGACCAGATCAACTTTGTCATTGGTGACCACGCAAAGAGTGAACCAGCTGCCCTGCGTGCATCTCTTGGCCACCCAGAGCCATTCCCTCTGCAGTATATTGAGATCGGTAACGAAGACTTCTTTGCGTCGGAGTCGTGAGTGTTTCACCTAAAATGACGTTGAACGAGCATGTCAATGATACACCACAAGGTATATCTACCGCTGGAAACACTTCGCGGGCAACCTGACAGCTAATTTCCCTCAACTGAGTGAGCGCTGCAATGCTGCACGGGCTCGCCCTTGACTGATGCATCTTTTGGTAGAGTTCATTGCAACCTCATCGAACCACAAGCTCGACCCCATCCCAAAGCAGTACGATAATCACGTGTACCAGACGCCTGGCTGGTTCGCAGAAAATGCGTTCTACTACGATTCTTTCGAGGTGAGTACGCTCTGCATTCGCATCGCACACTACTGGCAGGCTGACACGACAAAAAGCGCGATGGTACTTACTACTTCGCGGGTGAATATGCCGTCGTGTCGACCAACGCCAGCAATCTCTATGGCACATCTGCCTACGGTCGCCTCATGTACCCTGATATGCAAGGTGCGTATTCTCTCATAGTATTGAATCATATTTGACGCCAGGATAGGGTCTTCAGGAGAGGCCGCATTTATGACTGGTCTCGAGCGTAACAGTGATATTATCTTCGCTGCGTCGTATGCTCCCTTGTTAATGGTCAGCTTACTTCGTATATGCTGCAATAAAAGTAACACTGATATAAGCACTATAGAACGTTGCCGACTCCAAGTGGACGCCCAACCTTATTTCCTTCGAGTGAGTCACTCATAAGCAATCGAGGATGCGCATCAGATTCATATCCCGTCAGTGCATCACAGGTGTACCCCTCAACCAGCTTCTATACCCAGCAGGTAATGATATCTGGTATCTGAGTAGAGTCACGTCCCTTACACATCTGCTGCAGCTCTTCAGTCTCAACCGCGGTACTGAATATCTCCCAAGTACCCTGCATATTGCAGAAGCCGTGTCACTCCACTGGAGTGTCACGCGTGATGCACCCACCAACACGGTTATCATCAAGGTATTTAAGGCTCACGGTCCCATCAGTGTTTGTAACGATGCTCATATTTTGTTACCAAGATTGCGAATACGGGCACGTCAGCTGAAGACATGTCATTCGAGCTTCCCTTCGAGGGTGTTCACGGCATTGGCACTGCGACAGTCCTGTCGGGGTCTGCCACTGCAAGCAACTCGCCTGAGGCTCCTGACACCGTTAAGCCCGTCACTTCACAGATTAAAACTGGTAAGAGCTTCCCATACACTGCCCCAGCGTATAGTGTCAACGTGCTGCGGGTGAAGCTGCAGTAGGGCATAGAGTACCGCTTGGCAACATATGCACGTCATACCGCGACAAATACATAAATAAACACAGCTGGTGGTTGATGTCTTTGCTTCTTTTGCGACTCAATGTCAACCTACATGAGCTACTGAACATGATGGCAAACTTGGTCGCCAAAAAGTTCCTCGCTTTCTAAGTTAGGACCACTGATTGGCAGTGATAATATACTGCCTATGGAACATGGGTCAGTGTGCCACACCGTGCGGACGAAAATTAAGACACGAACCATTTTACCCAGGTTTGGGTCCAGACACCGGAGGTCAGGTTTGATGAGGTCGACTTGGATCCACTGTCCTGACATCGGTGGGCCAGGCCCCCAGGTTGAGTCAGAACACAGTCCAGGCGTGGGCATGCCCTGGAGGGTGAAAGTTAAACATAAATCAGCAATGGTATGGCATGAAGAACGCTGCCGGGACCCTGGCACCCGCTCCTTGTTTGATCCTGCTGAGCTTCCCTACAACAAGTGCTACAACGGGAGGTATGGATGATATTATGTTCTAAGATATAGTACATAGAATCGGACAATATAATTAAAAGTTGTTCGTTCAGCTTGATAGAGCGGGCTGCAACGATGCGGGAGGCTTTGGCATGATATTCCACAGCTCCTTCTTCTGTACCATTGTGAGCTTGACGTCCTTCCCGACGTATGGCTTCAGCTAATATCAGGAAACCCACGCACGACGGGCAAATGATTTGGGTCGAGGGGAGGAGTGTACAAGTTCGCGAGTAACACCAAGAGAAGAAAGAGATGTAAATCAAAAGGACAACATAAATAGTCAGAAAGCGTGAACCAATAACAGATATAGCGCGTACCTCGCTTTTCTTGATCTCCTCTATGCTTGGTGCAACAAACACCCTCACTTTCTCGTCTAGCAGACGGTACTTCGACGCGCCTCGGATAACATGTTTTCCTGGGGCACCTGTGCGGTGTCCACCAGGGAGGAAGGCTTGTCTAGTTCCTGCGTGCAGTGTGAGCGATGAAAATGAGAAAAGACAGCCGAACTGTCAAACGAGAAATGGACAGCGAGAAGAGTTACACAACTTCAGGAAGAGTTGTCAGACGCACCTTTGTAGAAATCTTTATTCCCCCGCTTCGGAGTCAAAGCACGCCGCGAAGCTTTCGAAAGACAGACGGCCGTGAAGAACATTGATGAATGGCTTCAAGTTTGTTGCAGACTTTCGAAATATCATCCATTTGCTTACATAAGCAACCCGCCTTCTTCGTTCCTCGAGAGCTTGAACTCGCCAATACACTGGATCATGGGCAAAAAGAACACATCAAACGCCGCTTCCTCCCGTGTGCACAGACCAAAGCGTGGTGGACGCGCCCAGCGACATGGGAGTGCAAGAGCCTCCAAGCAATCCCAGCCACTGCCTAGCTTTCCTGAGGACGCCGCTAAGCCCTCGAGCATCATCGAGGATGAAAGTTCAGACCGTTCCTCAGGTGAAGATGATGAATGCGAGTAATTTACCGAGGTAGTCGAACCGCCACTCATGAGCGCACAGCTGGGCGACCGCACATTGATGTACCGGTGGCGATGTGGGTGAGTCCATTTGCCATTGTGCTTTTATAGCGGTCATGACACGTCGTTTAAACAAACAAGGACTTCGACCATTGCGATCCACGTCGATGCTCTGGGAAGAAACTCGCCCGCCTCGGTCTCATAACAGAGCTGAGGGTGGGGTCTAGATTTCGAGGGGTAGTTGTATCGTGCGTCTGCCTCGCTTTTCAATATAAGCGTCCATTCACCCTACCTTAATATCAATACTTTTCTGGCGACAGACCAAAGGCAACCCTCGTCGTGAGCCCTGCAGACAGAGAGATCGTTGGGCGAGACGGGATCGCCGTCGTCGAATGTTCTTGGGCCCGCATAGACGACGTCCCTTTTTCGAAAATCGCCAGCCCGCACGAGCGGCTTCGTAAGTCCATTGTTCACTTACACATATCTCTGGTGAATGATGGGTCATTGGCAGTCCCCTACCTGCTTGCAACAAACCCCACCAACTACGGCAAGCCTTGGCGACTGAACTGTGTCGAGGCGCTTGCAGCGACTTTCTACATTACAGGATTCGATCAGCATGCAGAGACTCTGCTCAGTGCATTTGGGTGGGGCGATGCTTTCTGGCGGGTTAATAGGTACGGTTCCTTTTAGGATGGTACTGTTCTGTGCTAATTCAAATTTCGATCTTGTAGTCCATACCTCAGACGATACCAAACATGCATATCAGCAGAGGAGGTTGCCGCGATGCAGGAGACTATCATAGCAGAGCTCGAGGAGAGCTACCAGGAATCACGCAGGGTGAAAGGTTTGCTTATTTCTTTCTGTTTTGTATCTCAAGCTCATGCCTAGCAGATGAAGCTGGGAGTACTGAGGATCTTCTTGTCCGGAATCCTAATCACGACATATCCAGTGATGATGGGTCAAGTTCCGCATCAGAGGGCGATGAGGACAACACGGAGGCGTTGTAGCCTCCCGGATCACGGTGGGCCCACGGAGCGTATCGCGTGAGTCCGCGTAAGTTGTGGTTCGCGGTGGCATTACTTGAGGGGGCCCGGTCCTGATTCCCTGTTTGCCAATCTGGTACAATTTCAAACAGGAACTCCCTTATCCGGTGCAGAGTTGACCGGTCGGTAGCCTAGTTTTCCTGATTAGAGGAATCCGTGCAGTCTTTCAAAATAAAGGGTTTAGCCTGACTATTATGAGTAGGCTCTGATATCGCTCAACCCCGGTCTGCATGATCTAAAGGTTGCTTCTAAATCTTAGTAATGTGACACGAATATATATTGCAGTGCTACTCTGACGCAGCTCGTCAAGAACTGAACAATTTACCTAGCAATAAGTACCTTTGTCCTCGCTTCGTCTTGTCACCAACAAATTCGAATTCTTCCCAGTGTGTGCCCAAAAATACATGACCTACGGATGCGGGTGTTCTCAAAACTTGGAGTTCGTCCAATGCGACGACTTCGAAGGAACCTATATCAAATGTTCTAACATTACACGACGCAAAATCGAGCGTAAATGTGTGGAATAGTATTGTAAGAAACATCTCGTGGAACACGGGGGGGATGTGGCGACGGTGGTGCTGGAGTGAAGGTAAGTAACTGATGCTCTCGGTTTTGCCCACTGCACATACTCACTGCCGGCGTAGTGTCCTGAATAGCGCTCCGTATCAAACCTTTTGAATTTCTTGCTACGTTTATGTGATATTGTCCCATATACATCAAGTCCAAATATTCGTTGAATACGATGCTACACTAGAGGGTATCAATATCAAATACGTTTAGGCATCCGCAGCGAACAAGAGCGATGACTGGGATGCTTGCGTATTTGTGATTTCCTTGTAAATAAGTACTGTAGCTTCGCTCAATGAATGGACTCATTGGAGTGGCATCTCGACGTACCTTTGAGGTCCTCTTTTTCTAGAGCCTCGCCGTTATCGAAGTCGAAAAAGGAGGGGTCGATAGGGTCAGCCACGGGCTCGTCGTCGGGGTCGTGGTATGGCTGTCGGGTAGGGTCAGGGGGGAAGAGATTGAGAAGGGAACACGGACCTCGAAGTAAGGGTGTTGTAGAGCCTCGACGACAGTTATTCGTCGTCTGGGGCTGAATGTTAAGCATTTCTCTAGGAAATCTATTGCCTGTGGGAAGGAACGTCTCAGCCGTCGGGCGCCAGGTGAGCAGAAAATGGGACGACGACTCACAAGAGGGTTGGCGGCTGGGAAGAGCTGGGAAAATGGTCTGCTCTTGCGGAAAGGCAGTGCACGGATATATTCTCGTGATCTTTGGGAAGAGATAGCGTAGAAGTCGTCGATGGAGGGTGTGCCGAGGATGTCCAATATAATTGATAGCTGGTCGTGATCTAGTTTAAGAAGGCCGGGGTGGGACGCGGGGTTTATAAAATGTGTGCATGATTTGGATTATACTTACCTTGATGTGGGGATGGGAATCAAAAAACATGAGTGACTAAGTGAGGGATGAAGGGGAAAAAATCATACAGTCACGTCCGGGAAATAAAGGTTTCCCGCTGAGCATTTCGGCGAGGACACATCCGACGCTCCACATGTCAATGGCACGAGTATATTCTTTGAAGGTGAGCATGACCTCAGGTGCACGATACCATCTTGAGATGCCAGGATGGTTATGACAAATTCTGTGGAGAACTAGATGTTAATCGTACCTAGTCGCGACATACTCTGTCATGAATGTGCTACTGTCATTAGCAACATTTGGTGGTGGTCGAGCGGAACGAGCGAGACCAAAGTCGCATACCTAGGGGGCGATTAAAGTGTGTGCACATATTAAGCGATGTCAATGACAGGTACCTTGAGGTCGCAATTGGCATTTAATAGTAAATTGGAAGGTTTCAAGTCTCGGTGGAGAACGTCGGCGGAGTGCAGTGCTTTCAAAGCACGCAAGGCCTGACAAATAGGATCGTCCTTGTAGTTGGTGTATATGTGTTATTTAGCGTACCTGATAAATGAAATACTGACAATGGTCGTCACTGAGTTGCTGTGTACGAATAACGCGATGGAGGTCTGTTTCCATGAGTTCTTGAACAAGATATACTTCTCTGAATTGATCAAAGTTTGGGGGTTGGAGGATGTCGAGGATAGAAATGATGTTCTCGTGACGGAAATGACGAAGGAGTTTTATCTCGCGTAAGGTGCGTAGGCAGAACATGGAGTGATCGAATGGTGCTATACGTTTGATAGCTACTTTTCGTTGTGAGGGATTATGTATTGCTGAGCTGAGAGGTCGAGTGAGACGGTTGTAACGTCGTAGCATAGTAATATGACAATCATACCATACGATACCGTATGCACCTTCTCCGATGAGCTCGAGCACCTGGTAAGATTTATCGTCACAGAAATTCTCGAGTGATATATCCATGGTCAGTCAATATTCACGGAAGATGGAAAGCGATGGATGGACAGTACATGCCGAACAACAAGTAAAAGGATAAGTATTATTGAGGGGGTTGAGATCGGGGTCATCCGGCTAATTTTTACCTTAGCTGATGCGCTTATCAATTGATAAATGATAATAATTTAATTCCTTTAACGAGCAATCTGAGAGCACCTAGCATATTGCAAGGCACCTTGGGTTTTCTCCTACTCGTTCCGTTTCTCCTTGAATTCCGTTCTTTTCATCTTCCTGACAATCATGCCTTCAAACGAAAAATTGGATCCTGAAAAACTTTCAGACCATGAGAATGAAAGGTATCAAGATTCTGAACGTGACAAGGACAAATCTCACAAGTCTAAGTCTTCTTCAAAGTGTAATAGTCTTCTCTACTCTTCATCTCCAAGACTTAATCTCTTCTCCTCTAGCCAAAGATCTATCTCATGTACCTTGTAAATTCTTCAAGGTCGGCGCTTGCACAGCAGGCTCTTCTTGTCCATTCTCCCATGCAGTCCAAGAGCCTGGTCACCAGAAGGACGTCTGCGCATGGTTCGTCAAGGGAAACTGCAAGTTTGCCCATAAATGTGCATTAGCCCACGTTCTTCCAGGCCAGAGCATGTCAATGGACAGGAAAAATAAGAAGTCGGCCCAGCTCGCTGCCAACGCCGCGGGAGGTGGAGGTCAAAAGGATGGAGCAAAAGCAGGGAGGAGTGTTAAGAAAGATACTCATGCGCATCATGGTTCAGGCGGTGTTTCTGCTGCTGGCAATGTTCGCGGGGGTCTTTTTTCAGGTTCCACCGCTCCCACAAGGTCTCTCACCGCTTCTACTCGCCCTCCAATTTCTATGCCATTAAAGGCCACGATTTCCCCTTCCGCCCCCGCCCCACCCCTCAACGACACCGATTTTGCGTCGTTTACCCTTCCAGATGACACAGAAAAGTTGCCAGCAGCGCCTCTCCAGAGACGACCTACGCCTCCGTCCGAACCCGAGTCACCGGTGCCCGCTCAAGATAGCGAGTTCAAGGAAGAGCACAAAAGTCCATCCCCACCAACTCTCCCTCTCAGCATGCCTAGCACCCGACGTTCCGGTCTATCACATCGCCCCACAGATTCCGCGGATCTTGGCCCCATCGGATCTCCGCCACGTGGTTCCCTTCCCCGCACTGGACTCGCTAATGGATTTTCACCTGCCACATCGCCTGCCGCTCCAGCAATCTCCTCCACGTTACCTGCTCAGTCTCAGTCTGTATTCCAGTCCTATGATTCCCAACCCTTGATACTAGATACAAAACGTCGTTCCGGGCTCGCCGCGTCCCTCGGTGCGTGGAAAACAGAACTGGGACCTGTTCCCTCGCAGGTTGTCAACCGTGGGGACGGTAGTCTCAATGTGCGTGGTCCCGACCATGAGGTTGCTGTTGAAGACGAGGACCTCGAGGAGTTCCTGCCAAGCTCCCTCAATGACCTTTTGACCCCCGAGGAACGCTCGCGCAGAATGTCGCGTACAAATTCTGGCCGCTCTGCTCAGGTCCAGAACAACGGTCTTGGCCTTGACCCCCCTTTCCTCACTGCGCATTCGCAAGCGGAGGGCTCTCGTCACCATTATTCACGTTCCGTGCCAGCTACCTCGCTTCTCGGTGATGTCAAGTCCATTTGGGCAGAGCGGTCCGGCGGGCTTCCCGGTTCCCCTGACACATCTCATGCATTCAATTTGGCAGTCGGCACACCTAGTTCATTCAAATCCGCGAGCGGCTTCGGAGGACGCTCCTTTACTAATGAAGACGTGAACCCATCTTCATCCCTTCTTTCTCCATCTAATGCTTCTGCCGCGTTTCTCCCCTCGTTACACCAGTATTACCTTAACTCAAAGCCAAGTGGCATCCAGCGTTCTACTTCTGGTCTCGGCCGACCTGCTGGCTCCCCCCTACAACCACCCACCCCTCAGAACCCACCCCCAACTTCATTCTCTCCCCCACGGATCAGTTCCCTCGGTGGGCATCGCCCGCCGTTTGACGAACACGCCTCTGGGCGGCCTATTCCATTTGGCGGTGAGGGTGAGGAGCGTCCAGCTGCTATCTCCCCTTCCATCCGTGCTCTGCAGGCACACGCACCGGGGCAGAGCCTGCCGCAGGGGCTTGCGGCAGGTTATTCTCGCATCCATGCACTCCCAATGACAATGTCGCCCTCCTCAGCCGCAGCCTTCAGCCCTGGCTCCAACAACAACCCTTACTCCCTCAATCAAGACTGGATCGGGAGCTCCGCGAACCATTCCGATCATCTCTTCGCTGCAGATGGAGGTGTGCCTCTTTCGAGCTCGATGGCGGGCCTGGAGTCGATGTTCTCACGGCTGTCGTACTCTGCGGCGGCAACGTCGCGTTCGCCGCTGAACAACACCGGCCTGGCTCATTCGCCAACGCAAGGCTCGCCACTGGGTGTCGGTATCCAACGTGGCACACCTGGCAACCGGAACTGGCACGCCCAGAGCCCATTGAGCAAGCCTGTTGTTACAGCAGATGATGATGAGCTATTCAGTATGGATGGATGATGTACTAAGCTGCGCGTAGAAGTAAAAGTAAGTGTTGTAACAGCAAGTGTACGCGATGACGAATTGTTGTTGTTATAATTGCTAGCCGCGCCTCTGCTTTGGTTTCGGGGACGCCATACCTCATTCTCTTGTATTGCATGGTGACGGTGTATGTATGTGTGGGGGTCGTCAGATCATCTACGTAAAATATATTTATACCACCTTGAGCTCTCTTTAATGGTTTAGATGGCGCATGTAAAAGGTGTTTTTTTTTTTGGCAAGTGGTTGCAGGACGGTTTATTCCACAGATTTATGAACGAGTGTGCCAGTAGGTCAACTACGTACTTTTTACTCACATTTCTGATATATTTTGCTTCTACTAAGGCCCTATCCCACCGCTACCGGAGATTGATGTTGACTATGTAGCAAGCGCTGCCAAGGGGTAGTGTTATTATTAGATGGCTCGTGACCACGTGACCGCGTCAAGTCGCGACTTGTCTCAGAGCCATGCTCTTCTGTGATAATCATGATTGAACCTACTCCCATCATTGACCTGACCACGTCCAGAGTTGCAGGGGACTCGACGTCTTTAGCATCACATTTGACCACTGCGAGAAACCTACAGACTACGCTGGATGATGTAAAAGCGGGACTCCGAATAGTCAATGCCCGCGCTGAGCTATCCGCACATACGTGGGATGGGATCGAGGAATGGGTTGGTGAAGACGGCACTCTGGGACTCAAAGATCCTAAGATCGTTGAGAGTGATGTGCAAGCACAGATTGTGCGTGTTTTAAATGTCCAAATCGTGCACGATGTCTTATCTGCGATTCAACCGGCGACTCTTTATAGTCTTTCCTAAGGAAGCTCAAGTTTCTCTACCTCGAGCAGAATGCAAAGGATAAATATGTGAAGACCATTGTCAGCGACGACGCCCCGCTAGTGACACCTGCGCTAAACGAAGAACTCCGACTACAGAATGAGGAGAAGAAGGCTGCGCTACGTGAGCACAAAGCGAAGCTAGCAGAAAGAAGGGACGATCTTCGAGCACTTTCTGGATTTGTAGAGGAAGGCGTGTCTCCTGAACTTCTCCATTTTCCATTTGCTTCATACTAAAAGTCAGCGTAGATTATAAGAAAGCACAAACCCTCACTCTCCAAGCATCCACGCTCTCACAAAAGATACTCGATGCACGTCTAACACTTACTCGCTTGCGACAGGCCCATCCCCATCCTCGACTAACAATAACCACAGCGAACCAGCAACTCGATGGCCAAGTAGAAGAGATGCAAGCACTAGACGCGGAACTCGCGGATGCGCACGAGAAGATTGCCGCTGTACGAGAGCGGATAAAAGTTGGGACGGGTGAAGTCGAGAGGCTGAGGAGTGTTAGGGCGGAGGTGGAAAAGGCTGTGGAAGTCGGTGCGGGTGAAAGAGTAGAAGACGGAAGAGTGGTTGGACTGTATGATTGGTGCGCGACTTCTAACATCAGACTACTTCTCGTTTGCAACTATCTATCTCTGATTCTACACAGGTTCTCAACCACGACCTCAACCCATCATGCACTCGTCTCGCTTCTCTCTGCGCATAGTGAGTCCGATAATGAGCTGCGCCTCACCTACCGCGTACATGAGCGTGAGGTATGTATGACACTGCTATTCATACCTAATACGCGCCGCTTGGCTGAGGCACGGGTGGAGGGCGTCGAGGAAAGCGCAGTCGGAGACGTTGTAGATGCGCACGTCATGGCAAACGATGTATCTGGGCTTGTGTGGGCTGTGCTCGCGAGAGCAAGGGCTACATAATATTTTAAAGCTCTTTTCAGCCATTCCTTGTTAATTAATACATGAAGAGCTATGTGACATCTCACTTGGCGGTTACTTTACTCCTGCGAGCTGTCCATTACGCAGAAGTCAACATTCACGGCCGCTGCACTTACCTATCACAAGTCAAATTGGACATGACATTGCGGAGTATCCTTACGTCTACAACACGTGCAGGAGACTGCTGAAAACACCATCACTGGGTTGTCAGCACGGTGTTCGAATGTGAGAACGATTGATCCAAGCCACGACTCAGATCCACTCAGTAGTACAAAACCCATGTCTCAGACTTGAAGTTGAAGTGCATCTTCCTCACCACTGTCTGCGTTCATTACTTGTCATACAGGACGTGGACGATTTGGTACGTAAAACTGTGATAACGAAGAACAAGGGCAAAATGAAGTCTTTAAGTGAAAACGCGAAAGCGATACGAAGGCAAGTAGCAATTTTATGTCACCGGGACGACGTCCAGCACGTCCACAGATATTCAAAATCAAACTGCAGGGGTATCATCCGTCTCGTACTCATGATGAACACGTCAGTGAGCAGCATAGCCATTCACCAGCTGGACGAGTGCCTGTTCTTCTTTTGCATCCGTGAATGCCCCCTTGCAGGAAGTTCTCTGGGCCAATTATGTCCTCCATAGCCGGAGAAATGGAAATTGGTTGGAGAGGCCTAGGAAAGGACGGGGTTGGGTCAGCAGATCAGCCTGAATAGTCGGTTTGAATCTTACTTGGGGTGGGTAGAAAGTTTCTGTGACCGTAACAGTAACCATACAGGTACCACCTAAGGTGGAGGTAACCCCAATAGCAACCACAGGGTGACTGGTGACCGCTACGCTTGAAGTCGTGGTCGCGGAAGCAATGGTCACAGTTCCCGAAGACGTGCTAACTGAATGAACACTCGAAAGGGTTACGCTAGTGGTCTTGCTAGCAGACGCGGTTGGAGGAGTCACAGTAGAAGACGTGCTAACTGAATGGACGCTCGAAAGGGTTACGCTGGTGGTCTTGCCAGTAGTCGTGGTTAGAGGTGTCACAGTCGTAGCTCCAGAAGACGTGCTAACTGAATGGATGCTCGAAAGGGTTATGCTAGTGGTCTTGCTAACAGACGTGGTTGGGGGAGTCGCAGTAGAAGACGTGCTAACTGAATGGACACTTGAAAGGGTTACGCTAGTGGTCTTGCCAGCAGTCGTGGTTGGAGGAGTCGCAGTCGTAGTTCCAGAACTCGAATGGGTTGCGCTGGTGGTGTTGCTAGCAGTCGTGGCCGGGGGAGTCGCAGTCGCAGCTCCAGAAGTGCTCACTAAACGGACACCTGATACGGTGGCGCTCGTGGTGGTGCCAGTAGTCGTCTGACGAGCGGCATTAATCACCCACCAGTGTAATTCCAGAGGATCTACTTACCCCTCCCAAAATCTGCTGTAACTGCTGCGTATTGATTGTTGCAGCCGTCACAACACCGTTTCCATCAGTCGTGAGGGTCACCGGGTTGTTGGCGTTCAGTAGCTGCGTGCATGCAAGACCTACATGCCACGCAAAAACAAATCAATGATGCATCGCAGTGAACACTGGTCAAAATACCTACCAGGTACTGGACCAAAGGACATAGAGAACCTCATGGCTAGGAAAGTGAAGAGATTCGTTGCCTGGTCAGCGGCGGGCGACCCCGTGCCAGAGAACAGTTGTTGGTTCAAGGAGATGAAAAGACCTGACTGTGCAAATTGTTGGCTGACGAAGACGTAGATCACAGATCAATCAGAGAATATATGCGGATTGAGCCCAACATAACATACCAATACGTCGTGCCCGACGCATTAGCGTTATCGGCTTGGGCTTGATTAACACCTGCTCGGTATAGATTGACTTTCTGGAGAGACTGCTGCCCATTAACAAGGACCATAGGATCATTCAGAGGCACCATTGCGGGACCACCAGCAGGGGGGAAAAATGAAGCCTGAAGTTCCTGCGGCAGGGAAACACCAGTGTCACTACAGATTGACATTGAGCGTGGCAAGTACAACACTAACGTTAGTGGCGAGGGCAGACCCCGATCCTTTCGCGCAAGTTGTACAAGGATTTGTATAAGCAGTACACCCAAGAGTGGGCTGTATGAAATCATTGATGAGGGCATTATCAGATGCTAGACAATGGCAGTTGCTGAGTTTGTTCGGGGCACGATGGGGCTGAACTCACCGTTCGACAACACCTCCGCATTGGGGTTCGCCTGAGAGTTGGCTGGGGTGTTTTGAGCAAGAGTGGTGCCACCGACCAGGAGGTACGTGGTGACGACATTGTCTGATTGATCCTGTGTCACGACTATGAGCGGAAGACATAAGTTCATGGTCACACCCAATACTGACCTGATCGACAATGCGGAAGTCACGAATGGTAGGACAGGCTTGACCATCTCCTGTGCCTGGGGCGCTAACCTTCGTCATACCTTTCTGAACCGCTGTATTGGCAGCACTAAACCATGCTGGCGCATTGCAGTACGCAAACTGTATAAATGTTCACATGCAGTCGCCAGATACAGCAATCCATACTCGTACCTGCCCAAACACTGAAGTGCCCAAGCCATTGACACAGGTTGCAGTGTCACCCGTGAGCGTAACAGTTTGCGCGTTAGATCCAAACCACAAACCAACGACTGCGTTGGCTGGGAGGGTTGGAACGATCGGGGGAATGAAAAAGCCAGCCCCTTGGGTCGCAGCCGCTCGGGCAACTGGGGTCATTTTGGTCGCTGTGGATGATGTATTGGTCGAGGCAATGGTGCCAGCGTTGCCGTTATTCGTTTTCACTGAACCTGAGCTGGAAGTAATTGTACTCGATGACGAAGTCGAGGTGATGGTGTTTGCCTTCACAGAAGCTGAACTGGAAGTCGCTGTGCTCGCGCTGCTGCTGCGGCTGGTGGTGATGGTGCTGCCAGTGCTAGTGCTACTGCCACTGCTGGTGCTGGTGCTGGTGCTGGTGGTCCCGACAGCCACCATCCCAGCATTGATAACCAGGGGATTGTATATCTGAATTTCACCAGTCGCAGGATCGATGATCGCGGCTTCAACGAACACCCCCTCATTGGCGAAATCAAGTTGCTAAGGCAAGATAGACTGTGACTTGGGCGCTTGAAGAAAGAAAACGAACGCGACTTACGTTGCATCCGGTCAATTCATATGGAGTGGCGAGACCCTGGGCAGTAAGGGGATTCTGAGGTATCATGAGCGTACATTGTGAAAATGCGATCGAGGCCCAGGAAAGGAATGTCAGAGGAAGGCCGAAATATGTAGGAGGCCGCATCCTGTAGGTTGAAGGAATGTACAAAAAGGAGTGTTCCTGCCACTGAAAAACGAGGGTCCCAGACCTGACCAGAACGAATAATTAGCTTACTAGGTGTACACAATTGACGCAACTAATTACCGATAGTGAACCTGCACGACCAGTTAACAAGAAGCAAAAACCGAGAGAGGAAGTGAGGAACAAGGTAAGGACAAGCGCCCCAAGAGCGACCATGCTTTTATTTATCTGATAGCTCTATTATTAGCAGTAACACAACGGACCCATTCTGATCGCGACGCCTGGTGGTAACTTACTTCGTTCCTGGTCCTGGCTCGCACGAAGATCAAGTGTTGCCATGGGTGTGCTGCAATAATGTTCAACATTCAACGTTGAATCAGAACATTGAGCATTATCGACCCCTGGTTACCGCGGGGCGGCTCGTTCATCAAACCAAGTCTTTTCGCAACTGCAAAAAGCTTGTCAGTGAATGTTGAAACAGGTTGAAACCCGATTGTATGATTGACACCTGGTCCTCTCGGTAATCGATATCTGCAGGTAATGGAAAACAACAACACCGGGTTTGAAGGTTTAATCCGGACAAAGCACGTCTGTAAAAGGTGTGCCAACCGGCTGATTTCCGGATCTGGGATATTCTGATAATATCTGTAAAGCGTTGAGACGTCGACGGTATCATAGGACCACCGGCTCTGCTGCCAGTAGTCTGTCTGATCGGAGCTACACATGTCAATATTGCTACCCAGTACCTTCCAGCGTCCGCATGGCAGCTTGGGGCTTAGCGTTGAGCTCCCCAAATTGTAATCTACTACGTGTGACTGCATAGTACAGTATGCGAGTACCGTCGGAAGGAAGTTCAAACCTTACTTTTTGCTTTACTGAATGTTCAAGTTACATTCCCAGTTCGTCATAAAATGGCTATGCAATACTAATGAAAACGGTGTATCGGGAATGAATGAATAGTACCATTTTCGGTGACAGAAGGGGCGATCAATGATTCAGAACTAGATACCGGAGACTGTTTGCGACACATAGGAGGTACGGTGGGGAGGTTGATAAAACCCCCATCTCTTAGAGAGTCGGGGACTATCAGCAATAGTACGATGAAAATTGAAAAAAAAAAAGATGAACCCCTACCTGGGCTGTGATATCAAGCACGACGAACAAACAACGACCACCGCTGCCCGTGACAAATGAATGACGCCTTGGAGACAATGTGATAGCTTGATGAATGAAATGTAGACGTCAACATATCGGAATTAGCGTGGACTTGATTTGGAGCGCACTTTGCGGTGCATGGTCCCAGAACTGAACGCCATGATCCTTAGACCCTGACACGACCGAGTGTCTGTAGTGTGACGGTGTACACAACTTGCCGCGTCGTGTCAGCGTATTGTATGTCCCGAGAGTAGTGATGTTCCAGCTCAGCTTGGGCTCATAGCCCTCGTAACAATAGCCACAAGATATGAATGGCCATATATCTAAAGACAGTCCACAATCAGACATGAGCAGACTGATTTTTTGTCATTAGCCCGTGATGATGTCTGCAGATAGTCAAGATGTGCTTCAGAAATCTGACGCTTAAACAATTTCTTCACATGTAGCAGTCACGTGCATGCGCGTTATGGTTGACATCGTCCCTTTACCGCGTTGCCGCAACTTTCTACTTCTTTGCAATCAGAGTCCTCAAGTCCTCTTCAAATCCAGGCGGCATCTTTGAAGACACATGTCTGGCACACACAAGATCAAGATCGCCGCACGCCTGCGACCTCGTATCGAGCACGAAATTGACGACCAAGGGATACAAATCACGCACGATGAAGACGGAGAGGGACCGTCGTGGATTCGCGTGCCTAACCCACGGGACGCGACGCAAGTCTTTCGCTTTCCGTATGTGTAGTTTCTCTCTCGTCGCATGCTTCTTGCACGGTGCAGTGACTGACTATTCGTTTAGATTTACCAGTTGCTACGACCAAGATTCTACACAAGAGGAGATCTTTGAGCAGGATGTGAGACCACTCATTGACGTTGTGTACAGTGGCGTCGTGCGTCCTTTAACATTCCTTTTGAATGCTTGACTCAACTAGTTGTATAAATGGACGTAGACCGTGACAATTTTCGCGTACGGCGTGACGTCCTCTGGGAAAACACACACAATGCAAGGAACAAAGACATGCCCAGGTGTCATTCCACGAGTTGTCGAGGTGCGTATATTTTCGAATGCATATTCCACACTAAGTGATTGTGAATGCCACTGTGACAGGCCATGTTCGAACAGAAAGCAGCGTTGATGAAGTCCAACGTCGAGCTCGCAGTATCGTACATGGAGATATATAAAGACGAATGTTACGACTTGCTAGTTGATCGGGAGACGGTATGCTCAACTTTTACTGACCTAGGACTTTTCAATGACAAGGTGGCTAACTGCTTTCTCGGGATGTGCAGGCCCCAAAGCTCCCTGTACGAGAGAACGATGTAGGCCAAGTCTTTGTTGCAAACTTGAGTTCTTTACCGATCACCTCGGTTGAGGAATTTGTTGCAATCTATTCGTATGTGCTCTTTTCCAGTCCCCTTCATCGTTCGGGGTAGTATCCAAGAGCGCATCTGCTTACCTCTGAATGTAGCCAAGCATCGAAGCACCGCTCAGTGGGCGCAACCAATCTCAACCGTTCTTCGTCTCGTTCACATGCAATGTTAACGCTGGAGGTAACAATGACTGATTCGTCAGCACAGAGAAGTAAGGGCCAATTTTGATTTTCCATCTTCCCGGGGCGATTAATATGTCCTCTTAGCATTGACAGGAAAGATCAACCTCGTTGATCTCGCTGGTTCAGAAAACAACAAGCTAACTGGGAACGACCCCACACGGATGGCAGAGAGCGCGGCCATCAATAAGAGCCTGAGTGTCCTCGGGCAGGTCGTACATGCATTAAACCAGGGGGCTGTGCGTTTTTGGGTTCATGCGAAGCCTTATGACTGATGGCATACGCAGTCTCGAATACCATATCGCAATTCCAAGCTCACGCGCATCCTCCAAGACGCCCTCGGCGGGAACTCCGTGGGATTACTCATTTGCAACCTTGCTCCTGGAACGAAATTTAGGCAGGATACGCTGAACACGCTGAAGTGAGCTCACGTGCATACCTTCTCAAATTCTTAAGCCTGACTCAAAACTACTCTCAGCTTCGCAGTGCGGACAAAGAACGTCGAGAACAAACCAGTGGTGAACGAGCGCGGTGCGTTGATATTACCCAAACCGTCACATAAATGGGAACTTAATGCTCTGTAGACATCCGACCTCAACCGAAACCCCACTTCGCAGCAATCCTACCACCACCTCCGAAACTCTCACCTGCCGTACTTCAGCCATTGGAAGCTGTCGCAGGTCCATCACGTGGCCCACGGCCCAGCGTCGCCCGCGCCGCACCTAGAGCAAGCCTTGCTGGCGCAGGTCAAAGCAGATCTCGTGTGCCACGGGCCAGTGGCATTGGGGTATTTGGAGGACAGAGGGGCCGTCGTCCTTCTGCATTGCCTGCACCTATTGATGAGAGAGCAGACACAAGTGGTAGCTCAGGGATGATGCAGTTGACAGATAAGGAAATTGATGAGCGGGTGCGCCTCCTATTCTCGATCACCCTACCTGCGTTGCTAAATACAGATCTATAGATCGCTAGGGCTGTTGAAGCTGAAGTCGCACGCCGTCTCAAAGAGCGTGAAGAACTTGAACGACAGGAGAAAGAGAATATCGCATTGCAGGTGAAACTTCAGAAAGAGAGGGAAAAAGACAAGTTGAAAGAAGAGGACCAAGGACTTCCGACCGGGGTGCTTAGCCCGCTTATGGCACAGCACCGTGATCTGGATCGTGAACTTCGTGCGAGGCTCGAGGAGTTGGAAGAGAAATAGTATGTCTGCACTAACAGCCGAGGTCATGCCACAATGCTGACTGACTGACAGCGAACGTGGGACGAAAGAACTTCAGCTCGCAGACGTGCTTTCACCTGCCTCGCGGAAGAAAACTGGCCGCGCGTACGTGATGCTGGCCCGCGCTCACTCCGAAAAGTACGTGTCCTCATCGTGCGCAACATCTCCCGCGCGGCGACGACAGCGCTCCTTGTATACTATACCTAACTACGTTAATAGGGGTGATCTTCAAGTCGCGCTCGACCTATACCGCAAAGCCGAGACGTATGTTCCAGACAACGTCAAGCTGAAAGAGAGGTGGATACTTTTCATTATTCATGTTTTTCTTTGTATGCTATCCGGGTCGAAGCTATAATTCTGACATCTTTCTTTCTTTGCTTGCTTTTCTTGTCTGCGCGTGGCTTAACGCGAGGAACAGAGTCATCGAAATCGAGTGGGCGGTGAAGAATGGCAGCAAGTTCGTCCCTTCTCCGAAGAAGCCCAGAAAGGCGAAAAAGGCGAAGGCTGGAAAGCGCAAGGCGGTGGGCAAGGTGATGAGTGGAGACGAGGATGAGGAAGATGTACCGATGGATGGGATCCATCAAATGCTGGACGGCGAGTCCAGCGGATCTGCAAACCCATTGAAAAGATTCAAAGTTGAGGAGGATGTTGCGCAGGCTGTGCTGGAGACCCCGCAAAAGAGAGTTAAATGCGAGGTCGAGGTCGAGGAAGACATATGAGCCTTTGTCAGTTACACATGTATAACTGTTGTAATTTATTTTTCACCTGGCTTACTAGTTCCCCAGGTTCTACTTTTGTATAGGTTCGGCCTATCAGCTAAGAAGTATGTATGGACTACCAGTCACCTCCAGTGCGGACAACCCACTGTCCTGATCTGAGAACTTCGGAAATGGCAGCGGAATGGAACTTCAACTAGTTAGCCGCTTGTTGAGCGCTCGTTGGGGATAGTACTTCACAGGAACCGTGACGTTGTCTCCGCGCCTACTTCAGGGTTGCTTCGGAGAACTACCCAAGAAAGGGAACCCCGCATGCACGCAAAAGGAAAGGCGCAAAGCAAACAAGTCATCTCGAGTCACGTGTAGCACGTGCTCGGGCGCGCCCCTCATTAAGTAGTCAAGTGGCGTGTTCCACTTCTTCCCACGCGAAATTTGGAAGACGCACCCCCTGTTTCCCTCAATTTACATCCACCACCATCCCAACCAGCGAACAGAGACTTTGAAGTACCACTGAAGCCTTATGGTTGCCTCGAAATCCAAAAAGACGTCCAAGTATACGTATGCGGAACGTGAGTCATTTTTGTCCTCCTCTAACGCGTGCCGGAGGGGCATGGCAAAGGGCATCCCTGATACTGACGACTCTCGATCTAGGGGTTCTGAGCGCATTTTCGCAGGCACAGAAAGAGCACAGGAGGCACAGTATCCACCTCGCTACCCTTCGTGCGCACGGTGAGGTGTTCATGTTCGGCAAAGCGATCGTTGCTCATCATTGCCTTTTTTGCCAGTGAGAAAAATTGCGAAAGAAAAGAAAGATAAGCTGGGACCTCAGTGGGCATCATGGGTAGGAAAAGCTGTTAAGAAACTTGTACGCGTCATTACTCCAAGCTGTCTGAAATCTACTGACGTCGAGGGAACAGGAAGAGCAGGGAGTTTTGCAGCCCGCTGACTCTAATGGGCATGTAGGCATGACCCCAGAAGGTAAAAAAGCGTGAGTCCAGCCGCTAAGACCTTTTTGACGTCTGACCAAGCCCCTTGTAGTCTCTCCTATGCTCGTCGCAAATTCCTTCCGACCGCCACCGGGGACGCATCACCTGCACAAGAGGACGCTGTCTGGAAAAACGTCACCGAGCATTTCTCTCCATCAGTACATAAACGGCAGCGCGCGAGATCCGCGTCTCGTTTAAGGTCGGTTCTTGGCGAGGAAGAAGTCGAGGAAGATAGCGCTTCCGTGCGCGGAAGTCCTAGGGCAAAGAGACGGCGACGGGCACCGTCCCCTGTCAAGTCTCCCGAGCGGTCCTTGACAAAGATGACAAAGGCAGAGGTTTGTTTTACGTCATTAGTATTAGAATATACGCCTCACCACTACACGTAGCTCCAAACTAAGGTCCGAGAGCTCCAACGGGCAAAACTTACGGATCAACAGCTGAAGGCTCAACTTGCTAACCGCGAGGAGCAGCTGCGCGACGTACAAGATGAACTCAGGACGTTGAAGCTCTCAGCTCAACGGGCGCGCGCGGTTATGCAAGAAGAAGAACTGACGGAATTGGATGATCAGGAATTCCAGCACAACATGGATGAAGAATTTCCGGTGCTTGATTTCCCGACATTGTAAGTACTTCTAACCTCTGCATCTTCCGTTTATAACTTGTTACTTTGAAGTGATGTCCAGATACCACGCGCTGGAACGCCTGCAGGGCAAGGTGCAGGTGTGATACGGACCCAATCGGGCTCTATTATTCACGATATCTCTATGCGGCCCACTCCTGCACCAAGCTCTCCTGATGCAGAATGCGACCGGAGGTACGGAGGCGACGAAGATGTATTTGCGGACCAGCAGCGCCAACATCTTCGTACTCCTGAATCTCTGCCAGACCGCAGGGCCCCAGAGATTGTTGAAGCGCAACAGCCTGCTTGGACGAACACCGTAAGCTCGCCATATCACAATGTCCTACTTCGTTTATTGACACTCCACTGAGATTGATGCTATGAAACTGGAGATCGCGGAGTGCGCGACTGAGTGCCAAACTCTCAAAGATACGGTGACCCGACTTCAGAACGAGCATGACATCCTAACAGGCACGCTTGATAGCCACAAGTCACGCGTAGCCGATCTTGAGGGCGAAACCCAGCACCGTCAGACCATGATCAACGAACTTGAATCTCGGAAGCGCGACCTTCAACAATGCCTCGCCGATCGTGATGACAATATCACCCAACTCCAAAACACAGCTCTCGAGAACGAGCAAGCTGCCATCGAACTTAAGAAGACGCTCGCTCAGAAGGACACCTCGTTGAATGCCATTTCAACAGAAGCCGAGACACTTTTGCGCAGCAAGAATGAGATTACCGCCAGGGTGCGGGGATTGGAAGAGGAAATAATTGCTGCGCGGAGCGAGAATAGGCGCTTGACAGACGAGCTCGCTAGTTCTCGCAGAGGAGAAGAAACCCTTCGAGAGCGCATGACGGAACTCGTGCAGACCACAGAAGAAAGACAAGGAGAACTTACACAAGCCCTAAGTGTTGCGCAGAACGAAGCCGGACATGGCGCTGTGCTCGCTAAGGAGCTCCTCGTCATGACCGAGGCTACCAACGAGCTCGAGAAACAGCTCTCTAAGGCCAAAAACACCGTCAAGAACTTCAAAGCTGAACTCACAGAAGTCTATGGATTCAATGGTCAGCTTCAGCTGGCTTTAGGTGGATCCAAGAAGGAGATTGAAGAGTTGAAGAGCAAGATCACGTTCGCTGAGAAGAGGGAGGGAGAATTGTCGTCGAAATTGCTCGCCGCTGATGCGACGAGGCAGTTTTTGGAGGATGCCGCTGCGACTATGAAGAATGCATCACGAGCCGAACACGTGAAGGCGCAGTCTACCATTCTCGGGCTCCTCGAGAAAATTGACGGACTGCAAATTCTGCGCGACAACGAAACGCAAGGGTCTACTGTCAGAATTACAGCTCTGGAAGGTGAAATCGAGGGTCTTCGATGGAACCTTCGCAGCGCGAACGAGGCTCAGCAGAGTGCCCTCGATGCGTTCAACCAGTCCAAAGACGACTTTGCGCGCTTGGAGAATTTGTTCACCGCGGAGCAGGTCACTTGTAATGATCTTCGGGTCAGTCTGACTGAAGCGGAGGAGCAAGTCTCTAGCTTGAGAGTAGCAAAGAAAGCCGATGAGTTGACCATGGTCACTGTCAAGACGCTTTATGAAAAATGGAAGAGAATGCATGCAGACTGGATATCTGATTTGGAGAATACGGTATGTCGTCTCGTGATCTGTTTGTCATGTGTGATGCTCAAGCTGCGAGGAATAGCTTTCTCATGTGCAACCGGCATCATTAGCAAGCGCGTAGCGATGTATCTGCATGAACTAATGCAGACCGAAGGAAATTTGGCGGTCCTCATATAGGCCATTGACGAGGTTGATCTGGACCTAAACATTTACTGAGGATATAACAATATCTGTCTTAATTTTGAGGTGCTAGCTTTGCGTAGGCTAAGTAGTTCAAGTAGTGAAATCAAACTGCTCATCTCTGGATGTTACCTTCGCTGGACCCGTATCATCATGAACGCATGATGTGCCACACTGCCAACAGGGCAAGTTGACTCCCCAGGCAGTCGGTAGACTGGCAGCCTATCTAGTTTTGCCTAAGTACGGGAGACTAAGTCGCTCTCAGTTGTTCCTTTTTGATAATATCCATGGTCTATTGTATCTGACTTTACTTGCACTGCCGCAGGTCCGCACACTGGTACATTTACCACAGCACGGACGGCCACTTGGCATCTGGCAGAACCAGGCAGATGGGCCAGTGCATCCTTCGAATATCATGCTTCGGCGTTCGCACGGTGAAACGTCTATCTTGATCACGCCAAGATTGACCCCGCCCACTGGCAGAAAACTAGATTAATTCGTCTCTCGTAATTCTAGTTGCAGTACGGACGACCGCATCAGATGCATCATGCAGATCCGTCAACACAGCTTTGCGCTGTGGAACATTTATTGACTACTTGCGTTCGATAATCCACCCAGAAACTTCGTTCGTTCGTTCTCCTGTCTTAATCTGCTTTATCGACTGCAATCATCATGATGGGCATACCACTCGACAAAGCTTTGCTCTTAGCTTTGTTTCTCGAGACGTTGTTTTACGGTGCGTTGCTGACCGCTGCCACGGTGTCGAATCTCATGATTTCAAATAGGCGTGTTCTTTACTTTGTACTGGTTAACGCTGTTCATCCTACTCAAGAAAGGCAGTGGCATTCAACGGCAACTCCTTGTCCCAGTGACAACTTTGCTGCTCTGCTCTGCAACGGCCGTGAGTGTACTTGAACCTTGTGGGACAATACTAATCTAACAGAACCACTTTCAGCATCTAATCGTCGATTTCGTTCGAGCACTCAAGGCATTCATATTCAAGGCGGGTATGATTGGTGCAACTGCCTATTATTCCAACTTTTCTTTGCCGTTGTTCCTCGCGAAAACCGCGATTTACATCACGCAACTCACTCTCGCGGATGGTGTAGTTGTGGGTCTTTCTGCTAGACATGCTGCTTTCCCCTGAGTAGGCACGGCAGGTTTGGCGATGTTATATCGTCCACGACAGGAGTCTCTTAATCGCCATTCTTGGTTGTGTTGCGCTGTTGACCAATGGCGGTGAGCTTCTTGAAAGTGATCATCCAACCAGCATCTTATCCCGTGACGTTTTACAGCAATTGGGTACTATATCGTATGGTCCGTTTCTCGGACCACTGCTCTTTCTACCACTTCTCATGAGTGCATCACAACATTCATTACATTGACCATGGTTATCGATGTTACATGCACTAGTACGTCCATTCTGCAGCCGATCTGCATACTCCTGACAACAAAAAACATGACAGCTTTGATTGCCCGGCGCATCTACAGCACTCGCCGTTTCAGGCCAGACGGCCTTATTGCTTTTTTACCCGTTCTCATCGTCATCGTTGAGAGCGGCGCTTTATATGCAACGAGCGTCCTCGCACTCCTTGTGACATTCTTGGTCGGATCCAATGGCCACTACACCGTTTTAGACATTATCCCTCCTATTGTGGTGAGTTTACTTGACTTGGACACGAGATGTTCATAGGATCATTCTTTTTAGGGGATTGCATTCTGCCTCGTCATCCTGCAAATACACATAAGGTGGCCAACTCCCGACCGAACGACCCTTTGACGCAAGGGGCATCATTACCGACCTCTGTTGAGGACGCAGGACAGGTGTTATGGCGTGGAACCAATTATGGGGGAGACGGTGCTTAGTCTGACATGATGGGCGGAAACTAACCGTCCTCGGTGGGTGTTTTTTTTGTAGACCGGACCATTTGAATGCGCATGCTTTCCCGTGATTGGAGTTGGATGCCCAAGCTTTCTCTGAAAAGCGGGTATGGATGTGGTCATCATAGGCCGTTTATTCATTTGTTAAGAGTCCTATTTATCAGCAGGCCCTATAAACAATACATACATACAGTAGCCAAGCGCTAAGTACTTGTGTAGGATATAGCGTCGAATGCTGGTGCAGATAATAATAGAAATGCCCAAGTGAACGGCCAAAGTCGCTGAGCCCAAAACGCGTATGCCGTGCGCTTGACGACCCTGCAGAAGAGTGGACATTCAATATTCAAGAACGAGGCAAATATATCCTCAAATGCGTCCCAAAGTCGCGTGCCCAGTTTGACTGAATTGTATGTAGACTGGTTGACCTGTCCGTACTATCCACTATCGATTGAATGGTGTTGTGTAGTACTGTCCGACCCGGTCCCGAAGGTCAGGCACGATGGAGTCTTTGTTCTCTTTTTCGGGTCGCGTGACTGTTGCAATATGATATCATCGTCGGCCCCTGGCGGGTTCCTATTGAGCTCGTGAATTTGAGGGGGGAAGGATCTGGAATGATGGGGTGGAATCGGCGCATTTCGGCGCATGAAACCGATGACAGGTGACGGCAGACGCCGAGTTTGCGGGGTAAGTCCTGGCAAGTCATTGGAACCTACTTCAGGGATTTTCAGGTTCGGCTAACGGTAGTAAATTTCGGGAGCAATGGCCAAATATGACAGTAACAGACAGCAACGCGTGACAGTCTATGACAGTCCATGACAGTGCGGGGTGCAATAGGGTACAATGAACCCTTGGAATGGAGAGCTACGGCATGCTATGTAGGTCGGAGCAATGTCCACGGGAGCTTATCCGAAATTCATCTAAAAAGGCGCCTTGCTTGGTCGGGCTGGTCTAAAGGAGTACAGAAGTGAAGTGGAAGCACGAAGCGTGCGGAAATGTTGTGTAGATAGCGTGCATGTGAGTGGCAGGCTGAAATTAGTTTGTTGCGGTTGATCGGCAAGATTGGCGAGGTTAGGGACCAGGCAGGACCCCGACTGCTCTCTACGGTTGGTCGCCAGCGATTTCCATACGAGGACTAGTCTGTACCAGGAGATCATGGTGAAACCTTGAACCGGCTGCAACTGCTCTAACAGTTTCGGCCCGGATCTGTAGGTCAACCCGGATCATCATCATGCATTTACGTTTTGCACTTGCTTGAGGAGGAGAGAAACAAAAGAACTTGCCTGAAATTGGTACACGAGCTACCGAGGCCCCACAATCGATCGGTTGGGGTCCTGTTGGTCTACCACGTCACACGATAAGCGCGCGTATAAGAACTCACACTCATGTTCTTTGTGGAACGCACTATGTCCACTGAATGTGTGGTGGGCGGTGGAAGGCAGTGAATCGTTTGGCCTCAGGGAGATTAGCTAGTGGCCTAGGGTGGATGCTGTAGACTGTAGTGTGTTTTACTAGATCATATCTGAAATGAAATTCACGTGCCAACAGTGCGGATATTTTAAAGCCGAGGACTGGAGGAGTCACTAAAATCATATATTATATAGTTTACGCTTAACTACTACTTGACCACTTCAACGTTCCTATACATCGAATGCCATGTCTGCTGCATTTCGAATCTCTCCAGCCCTATGGGACAAGATTCACCACTTTGCTAGCTTTCCCCAGACAGGCGGTATGTATCTAAACTACATTACCCGCTGCCCAAATCTCTGATTATTATCTTTGTAGTATCGCTGCAGCAGATGGTGCTCTTCGGTCAACATCCAAGCCAGGGAACTCTCCTCAAAGCTAGTCAGTTCCTTGCAGGTAATTCAATTCTATTTCAACCTGACTCACTCTGACATCATATCAAGAGGAACTGCCCGTCAGACTCGCACACCGTGTCAAGGAACTCGACCAGCTTCCACACAATCTCAGTGACATGCCTTCCATACGAAAGGTCAAAAACTGGTATGCCCAGTCATTCGAGGTTCGTTTCTTATCTTCCCTATCTCCACTCATCCTCACCCCACTCTCTCATTTAGGAGCTCATCAACTTCCCCCCCGTCCAACTTCCCCAACACCTTCGACAGCAGCTTTCCGCAACAAGCCAGAACATCTTCTTACCAGACAGCACCCCAAACCCAAGTCTTACCGCCCTCCAAGACCACGATCACCCTCTTTTCAACTTATCCCATAACAAAAGCAACCCCAACGGCATCGGAAATATCAAACTCCGAGTCCCTTTGGAACGGAGGTGCGTACCCCCTTAACCCTTCTAAACCCACATATACCATACTCACCCAGTACAAGGTACTACGCCAAGTCTTCATCCATAGACTGGCCACCCTCCGTTCTTGACTACAACGCCCGTTTCACTCGCATGCTCGATGCCATAAAACGCAGACACGATCCTACTGTCACAACAGTCGCTCAGGGCGTTCTAGAATGGAAACGCAGTCAGAACGCCAAGAACATTGGCCTCGATATGCAGGCCTGGCTTGACAGATTCTACATGAGTCGTATCGGAATTCGCTTCTTGATTGGCCAGCGTCAGTTATTCTTGGCTCTTATCCTCATCCTCATCTCATCTCCGTCCTTTCCTTAGACGTCGCACTAAACACACAACAGCCCCACAAGGATTATGTAGGCATCATCTGCACTAAAGCTGTAAGTTGCCGTCCCTTCTCCTTTACATAATCACTAACACCCCTCCTTCGCCGCAGAACGTTCACGATATCGTACAAGAAGCCATCGAAAATGCCCGTTTCGTCTGCGAGGAACACTACGCTATGTTGAAAGGTCCCCCCGTCCAACTCATCTGCCCGCCCAACCTCGATTTCCCCTACGTCCCAGGCCATCTCTCTCACATCTGTTTCGAACTCCTCAAAAACTCCCTTCGTGCCGTCGTCGACCGCTTCGGCCACGATGCAGACGACGGGAACCAATACCCGCCCATCAAGGTCATCGTCGTCGAGGGCAAGGAAGATATCACCATCAAAATCACCGATGAGGGCGGGGGAATCCCACGTAGTGCCATTCCCCTCATCTGGACCTACATGTACACGACTATGACAGGACAGAGCATCGACCAAGACTTTCAAGCCAGCGATTTTCAGGCTCCGATGGCAGGTTTTGGGTATGGACTACCATTGTCGAGATTGGTGAGTGACGTGCGCGTTTGTCGGAGGCGTGCGCTAATGTGTCGTGACAGTATGCGAGGTATTTTGGAGGTGATTTGAGGCTTATTTCAATGGAGGGGTATGGGACGGATGTGTACATCCATCTCAACAGGCTTTCGAGTAGTCGGGAGCCTCTTCCGTAGTCCGGTTGATCTTATCGGTATAGTAGGGGTTTACACCATATAGGGAGGGACCTAGGTCCACTCGGTATTGATTGTATCTCGCTGGTTCGTTCTCATTGACGTTCTCGGGGACCATGCGAGTCCACTGTATGTAATGACAGACTTTAATCTTATGACAATGTATCCATTAGTGCAATGTACATAGCAATAGCAGAATCAAAATGCAAAAAAAGGAAAGGGGGGAAGAGAGCTCATAAGTATGGGCATAAGTTACAGTAAACTGTCTTCCTTCTATGTGGTCTGCCTAGGGCGAGTATGCTGAGGGACCTAGATCCACTCGATCCTATCACCGACCATTGTCGGTCTACGACAGTCTTGATTATCATTAGTGCAATGTACATCGTACCATACTGTAGTCTCTCCTAGGAAGATCTTGGACGAATGAAGACAGTCATCCCTTCTCTATTATCGTACCATGGCAAAATCGAACTCACACAAGAAAAAGGGATATTATTAGAGGAGCTTATATGGGCTTCCTTCGAATTTATTTGGTCTGCCTAGTGGGGATTAGTATGGGGAGAGACCCTAGATTTAACTCACCGGCTCATTGTGGGACCAGACAGACGATAGATGCTAGTCTACGAACAGACCTTATCATTAGCGAAATGTACACGGTACCGTAGCCGAATTGAACCGTAAAAGAAAAAAAAGGGACCTCGATTGAGAAAAAATCATATATACAGACAACAGGGTTTTCGGACAGCGTACAGATGTTTACATGTTGCATGCATATATCAATAGCGATGTGGACGTGCGGCGATAGCGATGTGCGATGCGAGAAACACGAGTAGCAGACAGAGCCAAGCAGGGGGTATTGACAGTATCCGTGTGTGGGAATCAAGAGGGAATACTAACGAAATTTATGTGTGACCCTTAGGTTGGCCCGTCTTCAGAGTGCCAAGCACGCTTGAGCGATGACGACGCGGGTATGTGTATTGCGGGATTCACGTGTGCCAACGATGATGACAACGTAGAACTCATGTGGCTGCCCATATGCGACGGCCAGTCGGCGCTATCGTGTGGGTGAACCAACGTCAGATGTTGTTGTTGCTGGTGCTGGTGCTGTTGGTGTTGTTCCTGGTAGAATTCCGGCTCACGCACCTCAAGTGCATCCACCTCCTCACACAACCTCTGATTCGCAAACCGCAACTGCTGCAGCTCATACTGCCAACTACTCCCCCGCGCGGTATCTAGCTCCTCGAATACATCAGTGGCCTCGGCGTGCATCAACGCACAGGGGCTGCTTGAAGCGCCAAGTATCGTGATTTGTATGACGAGCGGGTGAGCGGGGATGGAGAAGGGATGGAGAAGGGATCGGGTTTGGAGACGGGGCGGGTGGACGGTATATTACGAGCCGCACGTGCACAGTGTTATGATCTTTGCGCAGCATCGTACACACCCTTACATAGGGCTCACCCTCCGCGTGTCCACGTACATGCGTCTCCTCTCCACTTGCGCGTTGAATCGCGACCTCCACCTGTGCCCGATCTTCACTCATGACCATCATAACCAAAGACTTGCCGATGACCTCACTAACACTCCATCCAAGCAAATCGCGCACGTTGGCGCTGGTGACGAGTACGGTCCCGTTGGCGCTCACCATGCCCCATAATTCCTGCTCGCCGAGCCCGCCAGCACGGGCGACCGAGCGCCAGCTGAGCGAGGGCATCCATTTGCCACGACCGGAGAGGATGATGGCTTTGCGGCCTTTTCCGGGTTCGACGTGGAGGCGCCCCCGACATTCGATCCAAGCGTATTCCGAGGATTTGGCACGGGCGCGGAAGAGGAGGTCGACTGTTTTGGGTAGGCTGGCTGGGTGCTGTGAGCTGGTTGGGCTGGGTGTGGTGGACTCGGCTGTTGTGGTGTTGGGCGTGATGGAGGACTCTTTGAGCTCGCGCATGAGTGGGACGAGATCTGCGGGGTGGCAGTAGTCGGATATACTCTTTCCGACGAGCTCATCGGGCTCGTAGCCCAGGACAAGGCGCACGCTTGGGGCAACATAGAGGAAGGCACCTTTGAGACTGAGAACGACGATAAAGTCGGGGGATTTTTCGAGAAGGAGCATGTGCAGGAGCTGGTTGCCATCGTGGGTGTCAGGCTTGTCAGGGGTGGCTGTGGATGGGGGGATATTGACGCTCGTAGAAAGGGGGACTGAAGAGGTGAATTTAGTGTCTGTGATTAGACTACGTAAATCTTTGCTTATTATGCTGTTGGACGGCAATGCAAGCCGACCTCTCGCTGGGGGCGCGATGGGGGACGCCACCGGTGCGCCTGCGCCAACGGTGTAATTGACGATGTAGCTCCCATCGCGTAGTTTCTGCAAGATGGCATTGGGTTGTTCAGTCAGATCGACCTGGAACCCGACGTGGTAAACGACATCGTCTGCTTCCTCTGAACAATTCAATACGCCGCCCCTGAGGGGGATTACGGTTACGAGATTGATGAAAGCCTGTCCACCTTTACGGTAGTTAATGATGCTGGTTTGGCACTCCTTGTCTGCGGAAAGGGACTTTTTCAAATGAGACACAGCATCTGGGGCGACGAAGCGACGCTCCTCGCCCTTGTGGACGTTTCCATCAGGGGACTGTAGGAAGCGGCAATTGCGACCGAGGACCTCGTGCTCATCGTAACCTGTGAGACGGTAGAAGGTGGGGGAGGCGTAAATGATGGGAGAGTCATGGCGACGGACGTCAACGACAGTAAAGGAGCAAGAACTGTCGACAGGGCCGAGGACGATGTTTGGATGGGGACGTGTGATGACACGAGAGAGGATAGAGAGAAGGTCGAAGCCAGATGAGGAGTATACAGGAAGGCCAAGGGGGGACGGAGCAGAAAAGCTGGTTGTGGCATTGAATTTGAGGGTGTCGACGGCTGTTTGGATTGGGGGCAGCGGGGGCGGGTGAGAATAGTCGACCGGGGAATACGGTATCGAGTGAGGAACAGAATAAGCATCATCATAGCAATTGCTCGATTGCGCAGTGCTGGCACACGAGGTTGCCTCCTGGTCTCTGGACTGAGAGGAAGGATGAAAACTGTACAATAAATCAGCATAATTGAGAGGACATTATTACAGGATTTACATGTACTCACGGTGCAAAGCCGTTGTTCGTGAACCAGGTTGAAGCGAACGAACCTGAGCTGTCAAGAAGACCAGCTGGGAGGACCTCCGCACCACCACCTGGGGCTAGTATTGGAGGTCCATTGTACATGAATTGAGGGATCTGAAACTGAATCCCATTTCTGGAGTAACCATGGCCGCTGCCATGGACGTTGTAGCCGCGGTCATCGTCATAATCGCTGTAGTGATTAGAGTACTGTTGACTCCGCTGTGGCTCATCGTCTGCTAGATATCGCTCAAAGGGCATGACGGGCGGAGTTGAACTAGATCATCCAAGAGGAGTAGAAGTAAAGTAGATTTTTTAAGGTTGATGTAACTTGGTGGAAGCGTAGAAATATCCGTCTTTGGAGGAGGGTGCTTGTACTTCACGTTAACCTAACGTTATCCAGCCGGTAGGCCGCCGTCAGCTTGGTCTACTTTTTACATATGAGTTTACCTCACCGCGACTTCGTGTCATCCACGTTTAACTCCACTCATTTCATATTTATGAATCGCACGATACTATAACAAAACATGTTCCTACGATGCAGTACATAAGAAGAATCTCCGATACGGAGTCATCTCCCATAACAAAATCATAGCATCCAAGGCTGTTAATCTTTGCCCTTGTTCCCCTAACCATCACCCACGTTGGATGACGTAGTGAATAAAAGGGCAGGAAGGTTCCGTCAAGCACCCTGCTGGGTCAATACAATCTTGTCAACCAATGCACAGCATCTTCGGCGTGAGATTGAATGATATTATGTGGACATATCTAAGCTTTGAGTTGGGCCCGCAAATTCTGCTCCAACGGGCCCCTTGCTCGAATAAACTGTACATAAGCACCATCCCTAGACGTCATACCCGTTAATTTAAGATCTTCGAGATAACCGCGTGAAAAGATACTCACTGCAATACTCTCTTGTCTTCCTTGAGCTTCAAATAATCCTCACGGTTCACATTCGTGAAACCCCACTTCTTTGAGACAATAATCTTCTGCCGGCCTGGGAACTTGTACCGTGCACGACGGAGAGCCTCCTTGATGACCGCGGAGTTCGACTCCTTGCAACGGATAGACAGGATGATCTGGCCAATGTTGACACGCGCGGCCGTGCCGTAGGGCTTCCCCCAAGCACCACGCATACCAGTCTGAAGCCTGCACGAAAGACTGTTTAGACTCGCAGTATTAATTTAGACCAAAGTCACGGACCTATCGGCTCCTGCACAACTCAACATCTTGTTGATGCGGAGGACGTGGAATGGGTGGACACGCACGCGCATGTGGAACGAATCCTTGCCGGACGTCTTGGTGACATACTTGTTGGCGCAGATGCGGGCTGCTTCGAGCGCCTCGGAGCTCAGCTGCTCGTATTCATCAGAGACGAGATGACAGCAGAAAGGGAACTCGTCGACAGAGGCACGCTTCCGGCCGAGGTCGAAAATCCTGATCTATGGAGAGGGAGGTGAGGATGTCAGTGATGAGGTGTGGACGAACGGACCTTGGAGTCAGGTACACCACGGTTGTACCGTGATTTAGGGTAGGGCTTGTTCTTACAGTAACGGTAACAGCGGGCAGGACGACGACCCATTGTGATAATCTGCGGGAGAAAAAAAATGCAGTCAGTACTTGCCGCTACATAATCACATCCAAGGCGATAGGGCAGCATCCACCACGACCACTGGCAATCCACCGCTCATTCGAGCCCAGCGTCATTCTGCAGAGCGAAAAAGCGGAAAAGCGACACTCACATGTTACATGGGAGGTGGTTGGTGGGCAGACGAGTCCTTTTTATAAGTTGGGAAATCGGATACCCAACAGATGACAAATCCATACGCAAGACATGACAAACCAGGCTCGGCGAGTGCCGAATCAGCCCGCAAAAGCTATACAGTTCGCAGAATCGTGACGACGGCTGAGCGCTGAGCACCGAGTCCGAAACACTGCACGACGTGCACATATTGACAACTTGAGCCAGGATGAGCTGTCGAGCTGACGCGTCGATACATGGTGAAGCGAACGAGTTTGCCCAAGCCGCATCTGTTACTTATACGCGGCATTGAGTCAGCCACACAACGGTTCGCCATGTCCGTCATACTTAGGGCCAAAAACGGGGGACGTCCAAGAAAACGAACAATGCAATGATCGCATACAAACTCTCCAGTACTATATTACAGGTATATCCAAAATGAAGCCGTCGAAACTGTACTCGAGTCTGTGATTGAATCTTAAACTGCTTTCTCTCCCCCACACATCTCATTATATTGCGTCGATCCCTGCCACCCTGCTCATGCTGTGGCCTGTCAACCTAAAGCGCTGGTTAAGCGCCGCTCGGAATTCTACTCTAGAAGGAATCCTATCCGCATCTTGCAAGTCTTCTTCAGAACCACCTGGTACTGCTCTGGGTTTTCAGAAAGCCGCTCATACTCCCCTGCATGCAGCGCAAGGAATGCGTCAATACCGCGGCGGGGATGCTCAATGCTTTCAACAGGCTGCTCAGGCCAGTTATAGTCGTCGAAAATGAATATGCATCCCTCACGCGCAAGGCGCCATGCAAGCTCGGCATCAAGGAGAGTATCATCTGCGCGGTGCGACCCATCCACATATATCCAATCGAATCCAGCGCCCGCGTCCTTTAACATTTCCTCTTTGAGGAGTGCATAAAGTGCCGGGACGCTGAACTGGGGGAGCATGCGGAATGGGCGACCCGTTCGTGCGAGATTCTGCGTGAGCTTGCGGTGGCGCTCACGTCCCTCGTGGGTGTGCATAAGATCGACATGGTCAATGCAGACTATCTCCCCGCGTTGGGCGCAGAGTGTAGTGAGCAGAAACACTGCCGAGCGCCCCTCCCAGGACCCAATCTCTAGGACGCGTGGCTCACCCGAAGCAACTAATGGGAAGAGGCTTTTCCAGTATGGAATATTGATGGCAAACCAGCTTTGCGTTGGCGTAAATTCATATTCATCTGTGGAGGTAGAGATTTCGGTGACTTTAGATGCGGACATTTTCGGCTGCAGTTTATGTTTAATGTGAGCGTCTCAATATGCGTGCAGGGGTGGAGCTGACCTATGAGAACAGCAGTGTTATGAACTGGCCTGTGTATTGTTTATGCCCTCTAAGATTTGTGGTTTCTACGCAAAGGAGTTCATCAGAGTCATGGATTGTTTTTTTTAGTGATCACTCACTTTTGGTTTGGTGGCTTTGGTGTTTGGGCGGTTGAACTATACTTGTGGCAACATTTTATAAAGGTCTCAGCTGAGTTCAAAAATATAACCATCAGCTCTACTTCCACAGCTCCCTACGGATCCTACTCGTCCCTGCCGCAGGTTGTTTTTTTGTTACGAATTCATATGCGCTTGCCTGTTCTAACTGCGCACTGCTCACCTTGGCCATGTATAACAACCGCTGATCAGTGATCGGCGTCAGCTTAACCCTTCCTGGATCCTAAGGTCTGGGCTTTCAATCGGTCCCCCGCATTATCCCTTGTGCCACCCTGAACCATGTTGTTAATTGCGAATTCGTAGGCGCTTGCCTGTTCTAACTGCGCACTGTTCACCTCCGTGTATATCAGCCGCTGGTCAGTGTCAGCTTAATCCGTCCTGGATCCTAAGGCCTGAGTTTTCAATTGGTTTCCCACATTATCCCTTGTGCTACCCTGAACTATTCAATCATTTCCGCTTTCTTTCTGGATTCAACTGGGCTGGCATGTTCAGCGACAGCGACTAGCTTCTCGTGAATGCCATGCATGGGAGGGGATCATTTATACCGCGTTCCAATTGATGCGTCTTCGTCGCCGCAATCACTTGGAAGTTTTATATACCCATTGACAGCCTCGCAAATCTCAGAAGTTCCCCCCTTTTCATCCTGGATTTTATTCTAATGCTGATGTGACTCATACTGGACGCACCTCGTGTCTCTGAGTTGTGTTGCAAACTGAAACCAGGGTGGTTTGATTTCTGGTTTGAGGGTGCCGGTGAAGGCCTGCCGCCCATACTGGAGCAAATGCGGTTCTACGAACAATGATACTCGGAACCTTTAATGAGATAGTCTAGATGTAGGACCAAGTCGGACTCTGTCGATGAGATTGCGGAAATGGGTGCACACACTAAGCCTATCGGTACGTACAACTTGCGGTACTACTACGATAAGTATTTGGAAGTTAACGAGCTAGTCCTGGACCAAGTCTATCGCTGAGATTGTGGAAATGGGCGCATACTAACCATAAAGTCTATTGGTACGTACAAGTTGTACAACTCCGTGATTTTCATCGGAAGCTTCCCCCACAGCTCACCTCACTAGTGAACGATCTTCATTCTAGAATTTCTGACAGTCGATACAGCAAAATTGGCTAATCAACTTGTGAGCAAAAGCATAGTCCATCCTCCGACAACAGCGCACGATAAGACCAACTCACTGACCTTCCCTGACACGGTAGCGGGAATAAAGGCCCCCCCTTCACCAGCGTCAGTCGAAGCAAGGCAGGTCACCCCTAATTAGTTATACACCGTCCTGGGACTGGTAAGTATTTTTTTTCGAACTATATCCAGCGGACTAAAATATTTCAGCAAAGAAAACAATGGCGACACCGCGGTGAGATTAGACATGGTTGGCCTGACCAGGAAAATCTCCGTCCCCAACATATCTAGCGGGGGGACACCGTATATATTGTATGCGCAGAGCGGGTCTCGCTCGAAACACTGCACGCTGAGTCAGGATGCTGCCGAGAGCTGACACGTCGATGTATGGGGAGGTAGAGGAGTTAAGTTCAAGTTGAGAGCCCAAGTCACATGATATCTTCCACTGTCCGTAATACTACAAACGAACCGAATATTTTTATTGCAATCATTGCATACAAACTCCCCAGTACTTATTACAGGTGTAAACGATATACAAAATGAAGGCGTCGAACCGTTCACTGATACTGTACTCGAGTCTCGAACTTCGTGATCGAATTGTGAATTGCTTTCTTTTTCTCTCCCTCACACATCTCATAGTATTGTGTCGATCCTTGCCACCCTGCCCATGCCGTCTCATTCAACACACCCCACCACTCGTTTTTAAATGGGTGCCCTGGTGCACCTGCATAGCCCCAAGGCTTGGACGTGTATGGCTGCACCCACGGGTTCAGCACCATCTCAAGGTCAGGATGAACCGGCCCTGTAAAATGCACGACTCCAGGATCCTTCATGGTTCCCAATGTCAAAGCATCTCTATCAGCCGAGCTAGCCTCTGCATATGTGCCAAGTCCCTGCGCATTCCAGCTGAGGCTCACCTCAGCCCAGTCGCCAGCAAAGTGCTCATTCAGCACGTCTTGGTCATGAAATTGAGCATTTTTCATCTCGCTCACCCGAATCTCAAGCTCCGACAGGCGTTCTCTTGCCTTTGCTAGGTCAAGCAGGAGCATGCCTGCGTTGAAATATGGCCTACGTGGGACACCATCATGACCCATTGGGTATCCAACATCCGTCGCCGCAGCAATCGACGAGCCCTCCAAATCAGTGTTCCACAACTCCTCCAGGCTCCTGCGCACCAGCATGTCCGCGTCCAGGTACAAAACCCGCTCCACTGGCAAGATCTTCATCATATCAACCTTCGCCCAGATTGCTCCTAGCTCAGCAGCTAGACTTTCGGCTGGAAGATCCAGAAATATTAGGGTAACATCGTGCCGTTCGGGAAGTGAGGTCTCGATCTTTTCTTTGTCTTCCACGTGAAGTCCGCAGTCCACAACGTAAATCGTGATACGTCCTGCGGTCTTCTCGACGGCACTGCGAATCGTCACAGCTGCTGGCATTGCATACGAGGCGTCGGTGGCGAGGACCAAATAAATCCCGCAGCCCAAAGCGCTCGTCTCGGGACTCTGTTCTAGGGGCTTGCCCCAAGCACCACGCATACCAGCCTGAAGTCTGCACGAAATGTAAGACTCCCAGTACCAATTTAGACCAATGTCACGGACCTATCAGCACTAGCGCCCCCACAACTCAACATCTTGTGGATGGGAAGGACGTGGTTGAATGGGTGGATACGGATGTAGAAAGTACACTAAGGTAATGCGATGTGAGAACAGACAGGTGCGCAAGATAAACGAAATACCAACCTCAGTGTTGGGAACAACAACTGAAGTACGAGACGCGAGACGAGACGAGTTATTAAGATAGTAGAAACGGAGCTTGAAACGATGTGGCGAGGTTGTCCATGCAGTAAATATTTTAATGATGCTCCAAACCCCACTTTGATAAAGTTCCGCGCTATAACCTCACAGTGCGCGATACAACTGTCGAGTGCGCGACACAGTTGTCGGGTGCGTGACACAACCTACGAGCGTGAGTATGTGGGTTCCAAAGAGTATCATCCTGTATGTGACATCAATACAACGCGCCATGTTAAAGTCATGATGGAAGGAGGATGTTGCGTGCTATCTGCTTCGCAGTGTGACGGTCGGGGGCAGCAGCGCTGTATTTCATTGCACGAAGCTTCGATGCTGATAATATCAAAGTGATGGTCCAGAAGTTACTGTCAACATCCTTCTCAAACTTGGCAGGAGCGTGACGGTAGCTAGCAAGCGACAGAAGAGGCAGCGGCTTCGTGACCAGTGGCAACGATGAAAGTAAAATGTGCGAGCTGAGAAAATAATCAGTACATACATCGCAACTTGAAGTATATTTGGTGATTCACAGACAAAAATGCAATGCAGGGTCGCACAAACACCTCGCTCCGAGTTGTAATGGGGTATCTCGCATAACGTTGTTGAGGCGCTTGCCACCGCCACGGAAAGTCATATCCCCGACACTCACTTTAGTGGGAGAGGGTTCTGTCCAAAATAAATGTTCAGCTGTGTGTAGGCTGATTTGTGGGGAAAAGCTCGCGTGGCATTCGCGTTGGCATTTACGCTGAGCCATCGCCACCAAATTGACTCAGTTCATGCAGTTCATGCTAGTCTCTAGATATCGAGGAATATTCCCGTGGACGTTGAAGAAGTGTCGATGTCAGTGGTTTAGCGCTTGCACTCGAAAACCAGGGCTTGGGTGGATGGGAAGAGGAGGAGCAAGGCCAGAGACTCGGCAAGTCATATTTTTTCATATTCTTTGATCAGAAGTCCTTACTCTGTTTGATAATAATTATGCTGAACTACTTAGCAACATGAACACCACACCCAGACTACCGTCAACCACTATACATGACCTTTTCTGCCATTTCTCTGAGTCTTTTAATCGAACACTTCATCAGTTCTCCAATTGTGATACCCGCCCATATGCGAGTACACCTAATCGAATGTCTTGATAGTTGGCATTTTGAGCCGCATAACCTGCCCGAGGAGGAAGTCCTATTCCGCGCCCAAATTTTGTTTGGAAGCCTATTCCAAATTGAATACATGCGCGAGGATATCGGTGTCTCCCTCGGTCAGTATTACTCTTATCTCCGTGTGGCGACTGTCTTATCACACATCGGGGGGTTTCAACATTTTGCCTCTTGCAAGATTTCAATCAAAAGCAGGTCTAGACCTGGCTAGGGTATTCCAGACCTAGCCTAGAGCGTTCCAGAGCACTCTAGATTACCTTTCGAATGTAATTTCACTGGCGGCAAAATGTGGTAAAATGTCAGTTTCCCCGTTGTGTCACTGTGGTACAGTTGGAAATGTTCAAAAGCGGGAAGTTTTGTTTGGATCCAAAGCCCTTGCCAAACAACCGCCTGATACAGCCTCACTGACCGTCATCATCATGTTGCCATACCCTGTCTACCTAGTACTACTACCATCCTCCAATTTGCTTTCTTTCTTTCGGACTCAGTGCAGTAATGCCAATATTCAACACGGAACAATGAGTCTTCACAACTCTTCAGCTCCGGCGTGCTACTCTTAACTTAGCCGAAGTCGCTACAGTCCGGATTGGCCTTCAACTGGGTGCCTTCTTGGATGAACACTAACGAAGCTCTTGTAGATTGCGACGATGGAATTAGGGCACCAGTAAGTGACATATGCCTTCGCTGGACTTGATGCTGGTTGATTGATCGCCATATGTCCTTCAGTGCCTATTGTTTGCTAGATTCGCGTATACTCCAGATGGCACTCGCGTACCACTTGAACATACCGATATTTCACGAAAGCCCTATGAGACAAAAGTTGGGTCGCTATCTCAATACCTCGTCTATCTAACTGGTCATTGCGTGCCAACTTACGGGGCGCTCACTGCGATAATGTCTGCAATATTGTTCATGCCGCGACTTCGGGATTCTATGGACACATTTAACGCGGTTGGAGATAGACTGCATCCACCAGCTTGTTGAGGTAAGGTTATAATTCGCTGGATGCACACAAATATCACGATGCTCGCCAGTACGTGTCGAAATTGTTCGAGTGGCTTGTCTCACGACTTGGACATAGGGACTGTAAACATGGTAGCATGGCATCCGAGCGAGGAAATCATGTCAGAGGACCTCCAACGCTATCATGAACACGCGTGGTCTCCGTCGCAGCACTATTTCTATAACATATGTTGGTTCACGGCATGGACCCCTGCTACGAGGATAATTGATGATCGCCCGCACAGCTGACAATCTGGTAAAATACTAGTAGTATTTACACAAGATTTCTGTGATACTTGGTGGTTGTGTTGCACATACATAGTAGATTGTATTGCGCACTCGACAGTTGTATCGCGTACCCGACGCGCACTGTAAGGTTGCATCGTGGAACTTTATTACTGAAGTGGGGTTTGGAGCGTCATAACTGGACAACTCTGGGTGAAAATTCAAAGTCTCGAAAGGACGACTTTTGACTAATTGTTGATGCGATTCGGATGTATATTTCATCTGTCAATGACGTTCCTTACATGCTATGGGCTACTCCTAGATAATACATATCGTACAACCAACGATCATATAACGCGCAGAATCGAAGAAAGGATAATAAGTACAAATCATACTGATCACCTCAGCGGCACACTAGTAGGAAAACTTGAAATATAATACACCAGCGATGAGAGCCGCCAGCGTCATTCTCTGTCGTCCATTCATTCTTTCCTCGTTCATCGGACCATCTCCTGCCCTTCCAGTGAACCAGTCAAACCTTCGCCCGATGAGTAAAATTTCTCCCCGCTCAAGTAGGCCAATCAACCTCCCACCCTCGCTCGCCATCCTGATCAGCGCACTTTCGGCGACTGCGGCAGCCCATCCCAGTCCTCTCAGAGAAGACTGAGAGCTTTTGTGCGATCCGCATCTCTCCACAAATGACGGTACACATCATGCGCGATGTTTGCAATGGCCGTCGCCATTGCGAGGCTCATTGCAACATTGAGCATGGTGGTGCTCCGTGTGGAAAAGTACGTGAATGCACCTAAGATCGCCAATGACGCGCTGATCAGGAATAGCTCTGCGCTGTTTGGGGAGTGATCTAGATAAGTCAGATTTGGGTAGAGCTTTATGAGCCCCCCATCGCCTTTGGACCACATGTAAAAACGCCAGTACGATCTTTGACCCTCGTTCCACCAAGGGTGAGTTGCGGCGACATGAGGAGCAGGATAGAACCCTTTCCCCCCATGGGCAACGGAAAAAGTCGCGCTTCTTTCCGACAAAAGTCGATATCTTCTCCTCCACCTGTTTTCGGGAATTGCAAGTCAAACTCTACACAATCCTGAACATGGCGGGCGATGAGGTTTGCCGTTACTCCCCAAGGCATGTCACTCTCATCCCGTGGCATCTTCGCGGCAATGTCCCAGAAGAAAGTCACGCCGGCAAGGTGAACGGCATTGGTGAAAATAGTGTTGGCAACAGGGAAATCGATGTTTCCAATGAAACCAGCAGCCTGTGGATTCGTACGAATGACTTTCTCAGTTTCGATCAGAATGTCAGCTCGTGGTGTTACGTCGTCGTCAAGAAATAGAATCCATTCCGCGGCAGATTCCTTCATGCCTCTGTTTCGTGACGCCGAAGCGCCAAGGTTCCTTTCATTGACGCGGATGCGGACATCTGGGCGATGAGCATACTTCGCTTCCAGCTCGGTAATGCTCGGAGAGCGTGGGTTGTCAATGATGATGATAAACATGACTCACAATTTGACGAAGGTTTTAGGTCGATGATGGGATCAAGGAAAGGAGCTGAACCCGGTAGCTGGGAATGATAACATCCAGAGTCATTTTGCGAGCAGCGGTCGGTGACAGACGTCGCCAACCATGCCTCCAGTGCTGATGCGGCATTTTTGGAGTGGACCCGAACGTCCATCCGTCTGCATGTTTCTGGGTGTAGCGTGCAGGTAAGCTTCCACCAACGCCATTGGAAATTCTTGATGGAATCATTTCGGAGCAGCCCATTTGCGGTACAGCTGGAAGAGGAAAGGGTCGCCGTCTTGGTTAATGAAATGTCGGGTATGACTTGGCCATCGAAGACGTTCATATGAGTGCGGTGAATAACAGGGAACGTGGGCATGCCGGGGAAAGTCACATCTGTGAATGTGATGCATCCCATACCCTGAGGAACATTTTCACGCTGTGAAATCAACAAAAAACTGTTTGTGGATCTCTCTCATCCAGCCTTCATCGAGTAGAACCACGTCATCGCCCATTAGCACAAGATAGTCGGCCTCTTCCTTCCAAGCGCGGTGTGCACACTGGCGCCATATGGCGCAGACATGACCGCGTGGTACATCGCAAATCTCGGTCGAGACATTCACGATCCCCTCTTCTAATAAGACTGATTCGGTGATATTTGACTTCTCGTCATTCTTCGCAGGGCGCTGGAGATACTCGTCGTCCTGATTCGATTCCTAGGTATATCTTCACCTGAAAACGGACAACGCCAAGCTCGCGCGTGTCACGCCATGTAGTGCGGGCAAGGGACTGTGCAAAGATTCGAAGGTTGTCGAGGCTCTTTTCGGGCGCTCGAGACCACGGGAGGTGATGGGAAGTAAGATAGCGAATGTGGATGGTGGGTTTATTCAAGTATACGACCTCGCTTGTTTTAAGACTGCGCAACAGCGAGGTCCCGGCTGGCCCTGTCCTTGCCGATGAGCATGTTTTCCATTTCTCCTCTGATCCATTCAGCAGTCTTCATCATACCGGCCTCGAGGGTCACCTGCGGAGTCCATCCCAATGTCTCCACAACGAAGTCGTTGTTTGAGTTGCGGGCATGGACTCCGATCGGACGAGAATCCTTCATGTATCTGAAAGGGACATCTCCTATGTTCATGCCGACAGATTGCACTGCAATCTTCGTGAGATCCTCGATAGCCACGGAGCAGTCAGATCCAATGTTAATTGGTTCACTGCAGTTGGACTCGATGAGAAGGAGAATGGCTTCCACACAATCGTTGATGTAGAGGAAGCTCCGCAGTTGTTTTCCGTCTCCCCAAATCTCGATTTCATGCTGAGCGTTGGGCTCCATGTGTACGGCGAGAGCCTTTCTCAGCTGTGCAGCGGGCGCCTTTTCATGCCCGCCAAACCATGTGCCACGTGGGCCAAAGACATTATGAAACCGAGCAATGCGTATCTCCATCTTGTGGCAAACTGTATCAAAAGTAGCTCGGAGTGTAGCTTTTCAAGACCGTAGAGGCCCTGTGGGTTTGGGGCGCCAGAAGACCACACGTCCCTGCTCGCGGAGAGATACGGGGGTTGGCATGGCATGGTGCTGCAAGGATGTTGGATACACGCAGGCGGAAGATGCATAGAAGAAACGCCGAACACCCCGCATACAGCTGCATGTACGAGGTTGAATGTCATTGTTGAATTGTCCTTGTATATGATGAAGTCGTTCGCTTCATGGATCGCACCCATGCCACCCATTGTCGCGGCCAAAGTGCAGGATCGTGTCCATGCCCCGAACAGCATTTTCACAGAATGACATATCGCAGAGGTTTCCAACGAGAACCTCATTCGAGATGCACTCCTTTGAAATAAGAAGTCGGCTTGATATCTGCGATGCGAACATAGTGGCCCCTCTCAAATAATGCCTTCCCCACATGGGAACCCTAGCAAACATCATATTCAACATCGTTCTATGTGATAATGAAAGGTCCATACAATGAAGCCATTCCCACCGGTGATGAGGAATCTACGCGGGCTGCTGGCTGTCGCCATTCTTTTTTTTGCTGAAATATTTGAGTCCGCTGGATACTATGGTTCGAGAAAAAAACACCACCAACTCGAGGAAAGTGTGTAACTCAGGGTGCTGCCTTGCTTCAATTGACTCTGGTGAAGAGGGGCTTTATTCCTGCTACCGTGTTAGGGAAGGTCAGTGAGTGGGTCTTATCGTGCACTGTTGTCGGGGGTTAAACTATACTTTTCCTCACAAGTTGATTCAATTTCGTTCAGTATCGACTGTCAAGAATTCTAGAATGAAGATCGTTCATTAGTGAGGGGAGTCGTGGGGGATGCTTCCGGCGAAAATCACGGAGTTGTACGTACCGATAAACTTTATACTAGTCAGTATGCGCCCGACTTGTTCCCAAGACAGCTCGTCAGCTTTCATGTAAGTACTTATAGTAGGCCTGGTGTGTGCACCCATTTCCGCAATCTCAGCGACAGAGTCCGACCTAGTCCTAGATCTAGACTATCTCGTTGAAGCCTCCGAGTATCGTTTTTCGTAGAACCGCATTTGCTCTAGTATGGGCGGCAAGCTTTCACCCTCCAACCGGAAAGCAAACCAAGGTGGCTCCAGTTTGCAATACAATTCAGAGACACGAGGTGCGGCCAGTACGAGTCACGTCAGCATTAACATAACATCGAGGCGCACAAGGATGAAAAGGGGGGGAGTCAGTGGGCATATGAAAGCAGGGACGAACGAGTACGCATTAATTTGAACGCGGTATAATGATCCCCTCCTGTGCATAGCATTCACGAGAATCTAGTCCCTGTAACTGACCATATCGGACCAGTTGGATGCAGATGGAAAGTGGAAAGAATTGAATGGTTCAGGGTAGCACAATAGATAATGTGGGAGACCGATTGAATTGAAAGCCCAGGCTTTAGGATCTAGGATGGGTTAAGCTTCGGACGCTCATCGGCGGCTGATAAACATGGGGGTGCGCAGTGCGCAGTTAGAACAGGCAAGTGCCTATGAATTCGTAGCAAACGAAATGGCTTAGTGCAGCGCAAGGGATAATGCGGGGAACCGGTGATTGAGAGCCCAGGCCTTAGGATCCAGGATGGGTTAAGCTGACGCTGATCACTGATCAGCGGCTGATATACATGGCCAGGGTGAGCAGTGCGCAGTTAGAACAGGCAAGTGCATATGAATTTGTATCAAACAAATTTTATCCTGCCCCTAATGTCTGATCCATGTTGGAACGGGGGTCAAATATCGTACTGGCATTTTTACATGCGGTCCAAAGGGGACGGGAGGCTCATAAAGCTCTACCCAATCTGGCATATCTAGATCACACTCCCAACAGCGCAGAGCTGTTCCTGATCAGCGCATCATTGGCAATCCTAGGCGCGTTCACGTACCTTTTCACGAGGAGCTCCATCGTACTCTATGTTGCAATGAGCCTCGCAATGGCGACAGTCATTGCCAACATCGCGCACGATGTGTACCATCATTTGTGGAGAGATGCGGATCGCACGAGAGTTCTCATGTCTTCGTTGAGAGGACTGGGATGGGCTGTTGCAGTCGCCGAAAGTGCGCTGATCAGGATGGCAACCGAGGGTGGGAGGTGATTGGCTTACTTGAGCGGGGAATTTTTTTGTTCGTTAGGCGGAGGTTTGACTGGTTCACTGGAAGGGCGGGAGACGGTCCGACGAACGAAGAAAGAATGAACGGACGACAGAGAATGGTGTTGGTGGCTCTCTCATCACTAGTGTGTTGTGTTTCAAGTTTTGCTGGTACGCCGTTGGAGACATGGTTAATTCGTGCTTGATTTTTTCTTACATTTTCTCCGAGTGCGCGTTTGCGAAATGTTCGTTGGTGTACAATATATTCGTGCAACAGATGAAATGCACTCACCCATCTTGAAAGGTGCATCAACTTGGATTAGTTTATCTGTAGCCATTGTCCGGTACTTCTGCTCAATTAGGTTATGATATAGGTCTTTATCTTTTATTG